>NW_022589757.1:5099085-5317801 GCF_004348235.1 Phoca vitulina | reverse complement strand
ACTGAATTCCTGTATGAGTTCTAGCAGTTTTGGGGTGGAGTCTTTTGGGTTTTCCACATAAAGTATCATATCATCTGCAAAGAGTGAGAGTTTGACTTCTTCTTTGCCGATTTGGATGCCTTTGATTTCTTTTTGTTGTCTGATTGCTGTGGCTAGGACTTCTAATACTATGTTGAATAGCAATGGTGATAGTGGACATCCCTGCCGCGTTCCTGACCTTAGGGAGAAAGCTCTCAGTTTTTCCCCATTGAGAATGATATTCACTGTGGGTTTTCCATAGATGACTTTTATGATATTGAGGTGTGTACCCTCTATCCCTATACTCTGAAGAGTTTTGATCAAGGAAGGATGCTGTACTTTGTCAAATGCTTTTTCTGCATCTATTGAGAGGATCATATGGCTCTTGTTCTTTCTTTTATTAATGTATTGCATCACATTGATTGATTTGTGGATATTGAACCAACCTTGCAGCCCAGGGAGAAATCCCACTTGGTCATGATGAATAATCCTTTTAATGTACTGTTGGATCCTATTGGCTAGTATTTTGGTGAGAATTTTTGCATCCATGTTCATCAGGGATATTGGTCTGTAATTCTCCTTTTTGATGGGGTCTTTGTCTGGTTTGGGGATCAAGGTAATGGTGGCCTCATAAAACGAGTTTGGAAGTTTTCCTTCTATTTCTATTTTTTGGAACAGTTTCAGAAGAATAGGTATTAATTCTTCTTGAAATATTTGGTAGAATTCCCTTGGGGCACCATCTGGCCCTGGGGTTTTGTTTGTTGTGAGATTTTTGATGACTGCTTCAATTTCCTTAGTGGTTATAGGTCTGTTCAGGTTTTCTATTTCTTCCTGGTTCATTTTTGGTAGTTGATACATCTCTAGGAATACATCCATTTCTTCCAGATTATCTAATTTGCTGGCAAATAGTTGCTCATAATATGTTCTTATAATTGTTTGTATTTCTTTGGTGTTGTTTGTGATCTCTCTTCTTTCATTCATGATTTTGTTGATTTGGGTCATTTCTCTTTTCTTTTTGATAAGTCTGGCCAGGGGTTTATCAATCTTGTTAATTCTTTCAAAGAACCAGCTCCTAGTTTCATTGATCTGTTCTACTGTTCTTTTGGTTTCTATTTCATTGATTTCTGCTCTGATTTTTATTATTTCTTTTCTCCTGTTGGGTTTAGGCTTTATTTGCTATTCTTTCTCCAGCTCCTTGCATACAGCAATTTTATTTTATTTTTTATTTTTTAGAGAGGGGGGCAGTGAGAGGCAGAGGGAGAGGGAGAGAATCAAGCAGGCTCCACACCCAGCACAGAGCCCAATGCAGGGCTCAATCTCATGACCCTGAGATCATGACCTGAGCTGAAATCGAGTCGGATGCACTTAACTGACTGAGCCACCCAGGCACCCCAGAATATAGCAATCAAGCAAGAGATTTTTTAACACACCTCTTTCAGTAATTGACCAAATGAGCAAAGCAAATTTTGAACACATGATTACTAGACTTGACCTAACAAATATGTATAGGAAAATGCACACAATAACTAAGAGCACACATTTTTTTCAGGCACAGGCAAAAAAACCACTTATACATATTTACCTTTTGCTGACCTTAAAATAAGTCCCATCCAATTTCAAATGTTTGAAGATGTATAGAGCATATTCTCTGACCACAGTGAAATTTTGTTAAAAATCAATAAGAGTAGGATAACTAGGAAATCCTATCTATTTAAAATGGAAGAAATACATTGCTATTCCACATAACTGTGGGACTAGCTAAAACAGTAAGGCAGTCATTCAATCAAGAGGAAAGAAAAGAAAAGAATAAAACACTATCATGATGATCATGGTGAGAAAAAAAAGAAGCTACAGGCTGTATTAATAAGAGTTTTGCAGTGTTGCTAGATACAAACTCAACAAAGAAAAATTAATTGTATTTCTATATACCATCAAAAGCAGAAAATGAATTTAAAGATACCATTTACAATAAAATGAGAAACAAAACAATAATTACCTAGAAATAAATCTAACAAAAGAGGGTGAAACTTCTTTCATATTTCGTATAAAATTGGAGAGACCTTGGAGAAGACCCAAACAAATGGAGCGATAAGCCATGTTTCTGGATTGAAAAACTCAATGTGCTAAATATGGTATGCTTCCCAGATAGAAAGCCTCTCAATAAAAAAAAAAAAAAAAAATCCCTACAGGGTTCTTTTTTGGTTTTGTTTTTTTGGTGAAATTCACGGACTCATTCTAAAACTTAGGTGGAAATGCAAAGCACAAAGAATAATCAAGGAAATTATTGAAGAAGGACAAAGCAGGCAAAATTCTTTAAGATATCAAGGCTTATTCCTGGGCGCCTGGGTGGCTCAGTCAGTTAAGCATCTGCCTTTGGCTCAGGTCATGATCTCGGGGTCCTGGGATTCCTGTTCACTGGGGAGTCTGCTTCTCCCTCTGCCCCTCCCCATGCTCCTGCTTTTTCTCTTGCACTGCGTGCTCTCTCTCTCTCAAATAAATAAATAAAATCTTTTTTTTTAAAGTCTTATTTTAAAGCAACAGTAATTTGGCTTGGCATAGGCACGTGTAGAGTAGATGGAATGAAATAGAATAGAAACATAGAATCAGGTCCACACATACATGAACACTGGACAAAGCCAATAGTGGGAGAAGGAAAGTCACTTAATAGTACTGGGGAAAAGTGCATATTTGTTTGGAAAAGAAAATGAAATTTTGTCTATGAAAATATTTATAAAACATGACATAAAGCAAAAGCCACAAAGACAGACTGATAAACTTGCATATGCTAAAATTAAGACAATCTTTTCATCAAGAGGCCACTAAGAAAGCAAAAAGGAAAAATGTATCAGAGTATAAGAAGGAAAGAAATTATTTGCAACATATATAAGGAATAAAACTCAAGTCCAATGTCAGTTAAAAAAAAAAAAGGACTACTCAAAAGAAAAGAAGCACTATGCAAAAGAAGAAAAGCAAATTGTGAATAGCAGATGAAAAGGTGCTCAACTTCATCAATAATCCAGTATAAATTAAAATGACCATGAGATAGAGCATGAACTCACTGGACATGCAAAAGCTAGAACTTTCACATGTCAAGTAAAAGTGAGTACCATACTTCAGAATATAACTTTGGTTTATTTAGAAAGGTTAAAAATATGTACAACAGGCCTATATTCCTAGAGATACTCATACATGGGTGCACTGCATTGTATATACAAAATTAATCAGGGCAGCAGCATTATTCATAATATTAAAATATTGGAGACACCTAAGTATCCATCAACAATAGAATGGATAAATAATACACAACAATAAAGATGAACTAGAATCACATGCAAAAGCTTGGATGGAGCTTAAGCATAATACTGAGAAAAAAAAGTAAGTTGCCAAGAAAAAAAAGCTTGAATTTATTTATAGTAAAGTTCAAAAAGAGGTAAAACTAAACTATTTTGGGGATGCATATATGTCAGTAAAATTATAGATAAAATCAAGAAAGTGATAAAGTCAGGATGGCAATTGCCTCTATGAAGGAGGGGTGGTAGGCAAGGGCCACATATAGATTTCTGGGGTTCTGGCAATGTTCTTTTTCTGGACCTGAGTGATGGCTACTTTACAATAAGTTATTGTACTACCTTATACTGTTTTGCGTACTTTACTTTTTTGTGTTACGCTCCGTGATTTAAAAAAAAAAAAAAAAAAGAACGAGAGAGCGCTCTATCTATTGGCATGGAAGAATTCTCGAGCTATATGTTGTGAAAAAATAGGGTGTGGGGAAGTGTAAAAGTGTATAAAATTTACTACTACTTATGGACGGGAATGGAGGGGCAGGGGCTTTGGGGGAACAGGGTGACCCAGATACCAAAACAGTGGTTGTCTCCGGGCAGGAGAAATAGGTGCCCAAGGGACAGGGTCAGAAGACTTAGTCACTGTAAGACCCTCTTGTTGTGTCTTTTGAATTTCATACCATGTGAATGTATTACGTACCTATTCAAAATAAATAAATAAAAATGCCTAACAGCAAAAAAGTTTTCTAGCAACTCTAACCATCCTTATCCACAAGGGGCCGCTATTCAATGATGTTTAACTAGTTCCTCACCAGGGAGAAACCTGTATGATCCCTGCTCTCACTAGTGAAGAACTGTCATCATTTATGTTCTTACTTTATTTTACACATCATGTTCCCGGGGGGGGAGGGGAGGAACAACCCTCAATTCACAAATATGCGCCAAAAATTAATATGCATGTAAAATGGGATGAAAGAAGACAAAGACGTAGAGAGATAATAGGAATTCAGGGATGAGTTTAGAAGAAGCACAGGATTAAGGACCTCCCCTGGAGTCAATGCACAAATTCGATTCTAAGGTTTCTAGCATCTGATGCCAAAAAAGGGAAGTGTGGTTAGTGACAAATTCAAAATCTTGCTCGGGAGAGTATTAGTACTAGGAAAAAAAATTTTCCCTGGCGGTCTGTTAAAGTTAATCCGAGAGGACCCTCGAGGTGTGCTTCCTGACTGGTCTTAATAACAAGAATAATCCACCCATCAGTTGTGACACCAAGCGACCTCACTCTCCAAGGGAAGCGTAAGATGCTTTGGGACTTCAGATGAGCGAAGTTTCATTCATGGTTAATCATGAATGAAAAAGAAAGTAAGAATACATGCTGCAGAAGAAGAAAAGCCGAGAGTGCTTTTAAAAAATTCCCTGTCTTACACGCAAGACAGAGAACGGGTGTCTTCACTCGGCTGGATTTTTCAACATTTGGTTATTGCAATGAATTCTCTTTTTTCTTGAAGTTGAGCTGATTGTGCTTCGGGCCACTAAGGAGTTAAATGCTGTGCTCTAAGTTCAAGGGGAATTAGCCCGACTCAAACAAGTGCACCCTGGGCAGTATAAAGGCGGGGAAATCAGCAGCAGGGAGACAGTTTCCTTTGTGACCGGAGCTGCACACTTATATAAAAGCACTTTGGCAGTTATGGAGTCATCTGACATTCGAAGGAAAAAAATAGCTGTCATTGGTGGTGGCTTGGTAAGACTCTATTTGGATATCCTATTCCTGTTAGTGGTGTTATATTATCATTAGTCTGAATAATTATTATAAATTGCTTGCACAGATTGTTCATCTTCCTGTGAAACTTCTCTGATATTTATTTTAAATATGGGATGAGTGGTAATTTGCTCTTTTCGACGAAAGGTATTTTTATCTCCATTAAATACAAAGGTGTCTGTTTTCCCTGGTCATTTTGGTTTAGCATTTCTTAAAAAAACAGAGCAAATTGAATTTGATTCATCCCCATGTTGGCTATGTTTTTAAAACAGATATCAGCGTTTAATAGTCATTTTAGTCCAAATGTTTGCCTCATTTGGTGAATAATTCAGTTTATACTAATAATAAGAATAAAAGCTAATGCAAAATTGTTATGTTGGATGTTCGCTAGTGGGAATAGCACCTGTTTGGTCTCCTGACTTATTTGGCTGGTCCCATGGAGCATGTAAGGTGGTGGAGTGAGGGGCTCCCCTGTTGCTGGGCATAGGAGATGAATCTGCAGAGCCTTGCCCCACACCTAGAAGATGTGGGAGGGGTCTCTCCTCCGCTGCCATTGTTATCTTACCAAAGCTGGTCTGTTTCATGTGGGGCTGCCTCAAGTAGACTGTATTTCCCCCCCTCAATAGAACTCCTATTTTGGAATAAAAGTATCACCATTGGTAAAAGCTTAATCATTTTGTTTTCACCTTTGCTGTACTCATTTGTAGGCTTTTAGCTCATAGGTATTCATTCATTCATTCATTTACTCAACAAAAATTTCTTAAGAGCCTAATATGTGCCAGACACTGTTCAAGGCTGTATAGAGATTAGTATAGTTTATACCACACATTTATTTATCGAGTATATGCCAACTTTGTCTTTTGTTCTGCCTTCCTTATGATCTTTTCACCCAAAGTACTATGACAAGTTCCTCTAACATTTCTGGTTCTAGATTTCAGTATCCTAACGAATGCTGTCACATGCCATGTTGGTCAATGCATGTGACATATGTTGTCATTTCTTTATACAGGGCCTCAGTCCAGGTCTTTCCTATCGAAATTTTGCATGAAGTGAGATGCATGTATTCACCACAATGTCACTGCATGCCTGCTATTTGCCAACACTGCTTTAGTTACTAGGAATACAGTGGTGAACATTCCTGAGAAGTGAAAAGAGAACAGAGAAGAAAACAAATCATTTCAGTGAGAGATAGACATTGTAAAGAAATGCAAATAGGGCAGGGCTGTGGAAAGTCTTTGCGGGC
Organism: Phoca vitulina; assembly: GCF_004348235.1. Lineage (NCBI taxonomy): Eukaryota > Metazoa > Chordata > Mammalia > Carnivora > Phocidae > Phoca > Phoca vitulina. Next base: position 5,311,500 of record NW_022589757.1, on the reverse strand, counting down.
ATCTGTTTGGAGTGTGGTCAGGGACGGCCTCTTTGAGGGGAGGATATATGACCAGAGACCTGAATAATAGGAGGAAGCAACCATGTGCGGGGCTACAGAAAGCATTCCAGGCGGAGGAAAGAGCCAGAAGAGAAACCCTGAGGTGTTCAAGGAGCAGACAGAAAGGCAGAAAGAGTGAGGCTAGAGAAGAGGAGCTCCTGAGGCAGGAGAGCTGAGAGAGCCAGCTCCCCTAGGGTCTTAAGAGGGCAGGGCAAGAAGACTGGATTTTACTCCTAGTATCATGGGAAACCACTGGAGGACGTTAGGCAGGAAAGTGAGTTGTGATTTTAAAAGATTCCTCGAGCTAGTGTGTGGAGGAGTGGAAATTTTAAGACACGATGACCAGTTAAGACACTGTTGGCGTTTGTCCAAGACTCAGGCTATGGGAGCAGCAGTGACACCTCTTAGAAGGTCTCTTAGCAAAGGGGAGGTAACAAATGTGTGATTGCATATATGATTTGGGGAGGCATAAATATGTGGGGTCATCCATGGATTTCTTGCTGAGTAACACTTAAACTCTTTGTCATGTAACCACTTCATTATCTGCGCACATGCCTGTGCTGGAACATAGAAGATATGTATTAGAAGCAACTAAAATTTGGGGCGCCTGGGTGGCTCAGTTGGTTAAGTGCCTGACTTGATTTTTGGCTCAAGTCATGATCTCAGGGTCGTGGGATCCAGCTCCAAGTTGGACTCTGGGCTGAGCGTGGAGCCTACTTAAGATTCTCTCTCCCTCTCCCAGTCCCTGCTCACACTCGCTCTCTCTCTCTCCAAAAAAAAAAACAAAACTAAAACTCCTCTGCAAAGGAATTCTATCCACCTTATTGCTCAGGCTCATGCCTAGGAATCATGTTTGATTCCTTTTTTCATTTTATGCGCAGACCTCCATTACTCTTTTACTCCACCAGTAAGCTTTGGTGGCTCTATATCCAAAATCAGTGTCAATTCTGACCATTGCTACCATTCCAGTCCAGACCATCATCATCCCTCACCCACCTCCTGTGTGGTCCCACAGCTTCTACTCTTATCCACGGACAGTCCATTCTCCACATAGCAGCCACACCCATCCTCTTAAAACATAAGTCTGGTAATTATAACTCTTTGCCAATGCCTTCCAATGGTTTCCCATTGCAAGTAAAATAAAATCCGACTCTTTACCAAAGGTTCCACTTGAACTGAGCCTGTCTACTTGGCTGGCTTCACCATTTCCCTGTTTTATGTTTTTTTAATATTATTCATCAGCACCTGGAATTACACCCTTTATTTGTTTTTGAATTTTAACCTATTAAATATCTACTCCAACTAGAATACAAGCTTATATTTACCAGTGTATTCCAGTGGCTGGAACCATGTCCAACATGACTTATTGTTATTATTTAGTTAGTATTTGATAGATGAATGAACAAGAGGGATAAAAAACTCTCTTAAGGATAGGAAGATGAAGGAAATGTCACAATGGACAAAACCTTGAATTTTGAGCATATCATGAAATAAAGTATTAAATAAAGCAATTCAAGAAGGTTAAATTAAAACACAAAGGACAAATTAATTTTCTCTCTCAATTTCTTTCTTGTGTCTTTCTGTTCACCTTTCCCAATCTCTTCCTGCCAACGGGCCATATCCTAGTACCTTACACTGTCTAACACATGAAAGGCTCTCCCCAGCCCCTAAGGGGAAAAACTACAACAGAGTTGAGAACTTTTCCTTAGAAGTCCAAAGGAGGGGTGCTTGGGTAGTGTCTGAAACTCTTGGTTTCAGGTCAGGTCGTGATCTCAGGGTCGAGAGATCGAGCCTGACGTCAGGCTCCCTGCTCAGTGTGGAGTCTGCTTGAAATTCTCCCTCCCTTCCCCTCTGCCCCTCCCGCTCATTCCCATTCTCTCTCTCTCTAAAATAAATAAGTAAAACTTAAAAAAAAAAAAGTCCAAAGGATACAGTGAATTCATCTTACTTTTTTTCAGTAGTAGCCTTGCCCACTGAGAAGCCACCCTAAGAATTTGTCCTTGCCCCACTGTAAGTGATCATCTGACCCTGTGATAGACCAATTAATTTCTTTTCTTTGAAGACCTGTCAAGTCAAAGAGGTCAGAAGGAAACGACAGATCAAGGAAGGAACTCTTATTGAGAAACTAGAGGTGAAAGAAACGAAACCATGATCTTAAACTGGTGAAAGTTTAAAAAAAAAAAACAACTTTAATCTGAATATTTAGAAAGATCACTGTATCGACTTAGACATTTTCCTCCTTGTGTGAAACACTGCTCCCCAAGCCCCCCGCCAATGCCATTACCTCCTGGAAGCTGGAGGGTCATCCTGTAAAGACCTCTTCTCTCCTGAAAATGCCCCCAGGGTTCTGTTTGCCTCTATCACAGGCTTCATCCTATAAAAGTTATTGATATGCATGGTTTATTTCCCCATAAAAGGTATTTACTTTTCTAAATCTTGAGATTGTCTTATCTTTGGGTCCTGCTCCCTCCCTTTTTATAAAGGTTATCTCAGTGCCTTATACCGTCAAACACACTAACATACTTTGTGTGCATGAGTTTGCTTTCAGAAGTGGGGAATCCTGTGCTTACAAGTTGGGGGCAATTAAAAGAAAGGCAATGTTTTCCACCAGAATGGTGTCATAAGGAATGTAGTCCTTGAAGGACGATCTTGAAAATGGATTTGACAAACAACCTCTGCCTTTCAGGCTGGAAGGAGGTCTATGGGTGCAGCTTTCTGATTCTGTAGCCTCGGGGGGAAAAACTGCGACACGAGCTGCCGTACTCTGTGTTAGTAATGTCTTTTCTGTTTTTACAAAGTGACAAGCCAGTGAAGTCGAAAGAAAGTCTCTCTAACCCGTCCAGTACCCTCAGGCTATGTTCCCACTCAGGTCCTGCTTCTGGGGACTGTTTGCAGGGTTTACTGTAGGGTAGAAATGAGCGGAGCCAAAGGGCACTCTTTCAGCAACAGCTACAGCTCCTTGAGCCCTCATTTTTTGGGGGGAAGCCAAGAGCTCTAGCTGAAAGAGCTACCGAGGATTCCAGGCTCAGCTGTGGCCCACTGTCCGAGCCCACGTTCAAAGATGTATCATAGGGTAGCATTGAAGCCTTCCTTCTGTCTCCCCTGCCGACAAGCAACCCCACTACACATTTGTTTTGAGATCCATTATCCCTGTGTTTGACCAGCAAAATGCTCCTTGAAAAGGTATTGAGAGGGTAAAGTCTTTCGAAACATCAGAATAAGGAGACTCGTGAACTTTACGACCTCTCGTCCATAATCATGCCCTCTCTCCCAGTGTTCGAGTCAGGTTAGTGACCTCTGTTCATGAAGTTGCCTTTGAAGCAACTTCACCTTGACTCTAGGAGAGGGTGTATGTCACAGCCAAAAATGTTAGATTTCTCTTGAGGATTTACAGGGTCAGAGGCATCTTGGTGCTGAATTGGCCCTAGACTGGGTTTCTGTCCTCTGTTCTTAGGATCTCTCCACCTCACCTGAATGAGACAAAGCATCTGATAGCGAGGGGACTAAAGTCAGCTGAGACTGCAATCAGAAAATCACTCAGAACACCAGATGGTTGTGTCTTTTAACTCTAAAATTCCATGGCTTCCTTTTCACCCTTCCTCATCCACATATCTCTATCTTTGTTCTCAATCTAGTTGTTATAAAAGCAGAAATCAAATGTCACCCAGAATTTTCACTTTTGCCAAAGTCAATATCCTAGACACATAGAAACCATTGAATGTTTTATAGTCTTGTGCCAAGGCCTCTGTTTTATTTTTCTGCAAATATTAATGAGACAAACCATGTAAAGAACGTAATTACTATGAGCCTTTATTCTTATTTTATTGATATGAAAGTAAATAAAACTCTATTCACTCCACTCTTGATTTCTACTCCCCAGGCACTGAGCCCTGTATGTGAGAAATGCTCACTTCATTTCTGCACTAATATCTAGCACCCTCTACCAACAGAAGGGGAGTGGATTTCTCTGTGGCTGTAGAGGTCATCCTGAATTTGCTCTGAGCTAAGGACAAGTCTTGATCCCACGCTCTAGCTCTCCTCAATCTCTTTTGTAGCTTTCCTTGTGCTCCGATCCCTCTCATCAAACAAATTTATTCTAGCTGTCTCCCTTATTATTTAGCCATATCACCATTTCTCCAGGAGGTGTGACTAACGTTTTGAGATTATTTTTTTGCTACCCGGACAGCCTGTTAAGGTGTCCCATAAATTCTGCTGTTAGACCTATGTGATACAGAGAACTCACCCTTTAGAGTCTGCTTCATTTATTGCTTTGTGAGCAGCATCTGAGATGAAACCAGTAACTTCAGGCAGCTCAAAGCTTAACTGCCTGTTTTTCTTTCCTTTTCAATAGGCCCCAGATATTCTCGGACAGTTAGTCCATGATCCACACATACATCCGCCCAAGACCTCAGTGAGGCCTTGCCTTGAGAGACACAACTGTTCTTCAACCTAGGAGAAATAAAACGCAATGAAGAATCTTTAACATGGTCTCTCAAAAACACCCGGTCTGGGGGATATTCAAAACTCACAACAAAACCGTAAAAATAACTTGTCCCACACACTCTCAGTTTCTTTCGCCTGCTTTGTAGCTATTCCAAAAACAAACCAAGAGATCTGGTCAAATCGTCCGACACTCGCAGCTGTCAGCATCCTCTCTCCAGCTCATTTTGGCTTGCCTTCTTCCTCTCCTCTCTGTCCTCTTTCATTCTGCTGTTATCTTTATTTGCCCCTCGTGCTAAGGCCCAGGAGCCGCTGGGGCATCATTTCATTACTTCAGTCTTATCAAAGGAAATGAATGGGTGCCATATGATTGTTCACAAGCCAAAAAATTAAAATAACCTCAATGTCCAAATATAAGGGCATTGCGTACAATGAAATGTAATGCGATTGTTTAATATTTTGATTTAAAATATTTTCTGACATGGAAATATATTCACAAGATCCTGTTCATTTTTTAAAACAAAATCATAAAATCTACAACCTGGTACTATTTTTAAAAGAAATATTACATGTTTTATATCCATAGAAAATTTTAACACTGGTTCTCTCTGGTGGTAAGATTGTGGAACATTACTTTTTTCCTTCATGTTTATCTAATTTTCTAATTTTTTTATTAAAAAAATACCAATTTCTTACCAAGTATCAGGTATTGTGGTTTGGACTAGAAATAGAAAGTGATAAAATACAAACTTTACAAATATCATTATTCTCTGGGCACTTACAGCCTATGGGAGAGTCAGACGAAAATGTAAATAAATAATTCAGTTCATCGTGGGAGATATTGAAACACATATTCCTATAGGCATCTGTGGAATTACAGAAGAAAAGGCAAATAAGTCTTTTGGAGGAGGAGGTATCAAGAAGAATTGCACTGAGAATATGAGTCTTGAAAGAAGACCAAACATTTTCCAGATGGAGAAAGCAGGAAAGGATTGTTCAGGCAAAGGGAACATTGTATTCAAAGGCATGTAAGTGTAAAAATGCATGGCATATTCAGTCAGGAAATATGCAGTAACTTTGGTATGCTTATTACAGATAGGGAATGGGCAAAAAATGAACTGAAAAGAGAGGTCGCGGTCACATGTAAGAATCTTTTAGGTCATATTGAAAATTTGGGACTTTTCCCCACAGATGTATGAGGAACAAATAAAGGAATATAAGACAGAAAATGCATCCTCTAATTTTTGTTGTAGGAGACACCTAGTCTAGTGTGGAGCATGGCTTTAATAGGTGGAGACTGGGAAGGAAGGATTTTCGGAAATCCATCAGAGTAGTTCAGGTGAAAGCTTTTCAGGGCTCTCTGAAAAGAGAATGGAGGGTAGGGTAGGAGGTCTATCTTGAAAAAGTCTCAAGGAGATCAACAAGACTTGTTGTCTAATTAAATATATATTGGCAAGTAGAAAGGGATGTTAAACATTCCCTGAAGTATCCTGGTTGGATGAACTAGTGGGCAGAGCTGCTAGTCTCTAAGCTATGGAATCCAGAAGGAGGAGGTTTGAAGTTTGAGGGAGGGGAATAACTTGGATTTGAGGCATGTTGAGAGGGAGAGACCTGCATGACCCCGCAGGTAGAAAGAGGTTCACTAGTCAGAGATGAGTTCAGGAGAGGGATCAAGGCTGGAGAAAAAGTCCTAAGAACCCCCACAGAAAGTCATCATCATCAAAGGAGGAAGATCAAAACTATGCTTGGCCTCAGAGACCAAATCCAGATGATACAGGCTAGTGAGTTCAGGGTAAGGTTTAAATATGAAAACACATAGCATATGCAATAATATCATGTGCAATTCTAGCAGATGGAATCATTACTAACCAAGTGTGAAGACATTTTTATGTGCTTATTTCATGGTGAGTGCTGCTAACAATCTGGTTCTTTTCATTACATTCATATGTTCAAAGATCCAATTCTTGAGAAATCAAAGTATAGTTGGACGAGTGGGAGGTATAAACAGGCTCTTCTGTTTGGTGACAAACTCACAAAGGCCTAGAAGTCTTAGGGAGAGTTTTATACATTTCATTAAGTCAAAAGGAGTTGACACATGTTTAACATTACACTATCAGGTTAATTTCAAGCACATTATAATAAAGAGGCATAAAATGCATGACATTTTTATAGTCACCATGCCCCTTCCTACTAGGGTCAGCATTTATAAATTAAAAGGTACAGTTTTCTCATTATCATTAGACACTTGAATGATCACTGCTGGAGTGGTCACATGGGAACCCACGGAAATTTGGCGAATCCTCTTGATAAAAGTAGGGCAGCAATGGGGCACCTGGATGGTTCAGTTGGTTAAGCATCTGCCTTTGGCTCAGGTTGTAATCCTCGGGTCCTGGGATCGGGTCCTGGGATTGGGTCCTGGGATCAAGCCCTGAGATTAGACTCCTTGCTCAGCGGGGAATCAGTTTTTCCTGTCCCTCTTACCAACCCCCCCCCCCCAGGCTCCTGTGCTCTCTCTCTCATAAATAAATAAAGTATTTTTTTATTTTTTATTTTTTTTAAAGATTTTATTTATTTATTTGAGAGAGAGAGAGAACGTGAGAGAGAGAGAGATCATGAGCAGAGGGGAGGGGTAGAGGGAGAAGCAGACTCCCCGTTGAGCAGCGAGCCCTACACAGGGCTCCATCCCAGGACCCTGAGATCATGACCCAAGCCAAAGGCAGACGCTTAGCCAGCTGAGCCACCCAGGCACCCCAATAAAATATTAAAAAAAAAAAAAAGCAGGCCAGCGAAACACCATAGAAGCATACTTCAGCATTTACATAAGAAATTTTCAAACAGTGTTCCTAAATGGTAAGTTAATCATCAACAGAGTGGGCCAGGATGGGGTCAAAGAAAGCACATGACTTGCAAAGAAGGAAGTAAGAGGAGGCAGGAAAAGAAGGCAGAAAAATAGAACAAAAGGGTCAATCCATAATTACGTAACCAACAATCTCCTCAGAGCTCTGCTCATGCACAAACGGACTAGACTAGTTGTTAATAAAGCTTTTAATTTGCCAATTATTCTATGATCAAAACAATCTACTCTTATGGACTTTGGATGCCTCAGAACAAATATAGAGACGTTTCATCATTGTCCGTGAACTTGGTAGAACTGTCCTATCTCTGTCAAGGCAGAACTGCCAGAACTCACATCACGGAAAGTGTGGGTTGCTCCCAGGTGTCCAGCCCTGTCCCATTTCCTCTGTCCCCTCACCACCTTCATGTCTGGTTATGCTCAGAAGCCAGCTGAGCCTTAACTGAGAGTTTGTGGTGGGCTCACAATGGTGTACACACATTTTCCTTTCCTTTTATATCTTTAGGTCTAATTAGCCTTCTTGCCAGCGTAACCACTAAAGAAGGCACTGACCGTCCCGATTAAGCCCCTTTTATAGAAAGTGAGAAGGGGAAATAAAGGTAGAGTGGAAAAAGCACTTGAGTACCTTCGGCGTGGCAGAGCTGGAGAAGCAGGGTAAGAGGGAGCCGTATGTCCCTGGAAGTCCCTGAGGCAGCCTCCGCGGAGGAGCAGAAGGAAATGGAAGATAAAGTGACTAGTCCAGAGAAAGCTGAAGAAGCAAAATTAAAAGCAAGGTATCCTCATCTGGGACAAAAGCCTGGAGGTTCAGATTTCTTAGGGAAACGATTACAGAAGGGGCAAAAATATTTTGATTCTGGGGATTACAATATGGCTAAAGCCAAAATGAAGAACAAGCAGCTTCCCACTGTAGCTCCGGATCAGAGGTCACTGGTGACCATATTCCCACTGCACACGACCTTCCTCAACAGAAACCATCCCTTGTTGCTAGCAAGCTGGCTGGCTGATTAAAAGAGCTGAACTGCATGAATCTTCTAATTCCCATTATTTCTCCTTAATATGTTACTTCTCTGCTTTTTATTTCCTTTCATTCACCAATTTTCCCAATTTATTTTCCTTTCATTCACCAAATTTCATTCAAATTTGTCATTTGAGAATGACAGCTTTGCAGGTAGCCGTAGTGTGTGCTGCTATTGTAAGGGAATACACGTGTGTAGAGCTTTGGTTAGTTTTAACAGTGCACTGGTAAAGAGAACACGTTAGAGCAACATAAAGTAATCTACTTGAAAATAATTGTATGTATTACCTAACTTCTAGTGTAGGACTGATTCAACAAGTAACAAGCAAGTTTTACAACTGTAATATTTTGGCTTTCTTTAATTCATCTTAATTATAGCTTTGTATGTTACTCTTATTTACTATAACCTCTATTGTATTGATTTCTTCTGTATTTTCCTTTTGGATTTTGTAAAACAGAAGTTTAAGACCACAAGTTGGAAGGAAGATCACATTCTTCAAACAAAAATAGATGGGGCTCTGAAAGATTAGTTTCTCTGTGCTTGAACTTGAATGGCTTTAAACCTGTTTCAGCTTTAACAGTAGAATTTTACTTGGGCAATATTTGCCCGTTCTGGTGTAAAAAAAAAAAAAAAGCACTTTATTAGCCATGTTACTAATCCTTCTGGCTGGACCTATATAATATCTACCAGTATTCGTTTCTTTTAGTTTTACTCGAACTTTAGTTACACCGAATTGGAATTATAGTCTTTGTTTCAGAACATACTATGAGCATACCATGGTCTTGGAGAAGACTTTTATTTACTTTTTTTTGTTTATTAATAGTAACAAGCAGCAGCAGTAACTGAACTCACCACTCAACACTAGAATTAACACATTGCTGGTGACTTAGATCAACTTCTGTGCTTCTCCCTCACCCATTATAAGCATTGCCTTGAATCTCGTGTTTATCATTCTCTTGCATATATATATGTATATATATATGTATATATGTAGGTTTTATGTATGTGTGATATATTTATCTCATATCTGTACACATAAATAATATGCATATATACTTCTAAAAATTACGTATATATGTATATCTGTGATTTAGCTTTACTCATCCTTATTAGACTATCATGCAGTATGAAATCATCTGGGACTTATTCTTTTCATTTATAGTATTACTAAAATATTCATATTACTGCCTTTCATTGTGTGAATATGCCATAATTGATTTGTTCATTCCTCCCTGATGGCCATTTGGGTTGTTTCCAGTATTTTTGTTTGTATGTTAGTTGTGAAAAGTACTGCTCTGAACATTCTGGCATGTGTCTCCTGGATGTACGCCCTGAGGAGACAAGGTAGATTTGTCAGAGGTCATCGCTAGTAATGTGTAAGAGTTCCTCCAGGCCCTCATTCTCTCCAACACTTGACTTTTCATGAACCAAGATTATATTTAATCTTACTTCCAAATTACTTCATCTAGCTTTATTCCAACATTCCTGACCCTGTTGGTCTCCTGATCAATATCCTTCCCCGTCCTGCTCTCCACCAGAAAAGGAACAGTGAGAATTATGTGCTGTGAAAGAAAGAGAAGTTTCTCAAGCCTCTCTCTTTTCCTTCAGGGAGACTTACTCCATTTAGCCTTTGATTGTCTCTTTAATTGTTTTCTAAATGCCACAGAACAATATAGCCTTCGGGAGAAATTAACTTTATTGTATCAACTTCACTGTAGCCTTCCAGTTTTCTCTTCCTTAATGCAAACTTGTTACTGCTATTGCCCTTACTAGATAGTCTTTAACACACAAATGGAAGGAATGTAGATAGACGGGCAATTTTTCATAAATCGGAAGAAAGCAGAGAAGGAAGAAAGAGATTTAAGATGTTTGTGTTTAACAAGGGAAATCACCTGTGGTGAAATCAAAGGAGCTGTGATTAGTGAAACATAAAAGGCTCTAGGGCTGTGCTGGAAAGGAGTGAAAAGTGATGGAAAAGTTGTTGAGACACACAGTGTTCTGTGCTGGGCACCAAGTCATGCTATTAGTGGAGACAGCTTGACCACTGCTGGGAAAGTGATACCAGCAATCAGAGAGGAAGTCACTTCAGATTGAGGAATTGAAAGGAAAGCAATCAGATAGAGGGATTAAAACGAATACAATTTGTCATGATCTCTTCAGACACATCAAATGCTAACAATTAACGTGTTCATAATTTCAGGAGTGGCTGCACAGGGAAAATTGATTTATTATAACTTTTGTTTAGAGCAGTTTTAGGTTCACAGCAAAATTAAGGGAAAGATACAGAGATTTCCCAATATCTCCAGCTCCCATACATGCACAGCACCCCCTATTATCAGCATCCTCCCCCAAAGTGGGATATTTAGTGCAAGTGATGAACCTACATGGACACATCATCACTCAAAGTCCATAGTGTACATTGAGCTGCATTCTGTGAATTTGGACAAATGTGTAATGACATGTAGGTACCATTAAAATATCATACAGAGTATTTTCAATGTCCTAAAAATCCTTCGTGATCCATTTGTTCATCCCCCACCCCAACCCTGGCTTATTTATTTTAACCAAATAGTTGAGCATAGATTTCTTGGTTGGCCTTACAGAATATTAAATATGTGGATTGCTTTGTAAAAATTAAATTTGAAACCTTTCCACACACTTAATGGTTTAAATAGGGACTAAGTTCTTAAAATAACTATCATCAGTCTACAGAAACTGAATGATACGAAGAAAGTTTGGTGGCCGCAGTATCAATGAATGGTGGAAGGGCCTCGAGCTTGAACCACTGGATGATTTAAAAAACAAAAAAAACCCCAAAACCAAACACCAAACCAAACAAAAAAAACCCCAAACATAAGTGCTTAGGTGTCAAGGTGTCTTGGAGTAGAGGAGTAAAAACTGGAGGAAATAAAAGAGGAATCGGGTCTGCCTGTGCCTGCATCTGGACTGACAAATAGGCCCTAAACTCTGACCTAGTGCGCGGCCCTCTTCTCAGCCCCCACATCCACCAGGGAGCTGCTGAGAACCTCTGAGGCCTCCCACCTCCCAGATGTGCCCCCATCTATCTTTGTGATTCTTGTCTCCTACTTCTCGCTGCTACCTTCCCTTCCAAAGCCATCCTCCCTTCTGTTGTCATCAGTCAAACTCTGAGTCACTTCCCCCCAGTCCTGAAGACTTCAGCACGTCCACATCATCTTTTATCTATATCCTAGCACTGCCATCACCCTGAGCGACTATCAAAGTTCACATTGTTGACCCATGTGAATCTCTAGCCCCTTCATCCTTGAACTACATGCTTCCAATATCTTCCATCTCCACCATACTTCAGCCTCCAAGTCCCATGACCCATGTTGGACTTGGACCTCGTCATCCCACAGAACTGCCCCAACTAAGATAATAGAGGCAGACCTCAGATTCTGATTAAAAACCTCCTAACTTCCTCCCTCAGTTCCTGCTGCTACATCTGCTCTTCACAGGGACCTCCTACTTCTCCCTGTTCAGGAGCCCTCCTCTGTCTCCCTTCCATTTCATCCAACTTGGAGTTACTGTCCATCAGTCCAAGTAAAATCTTCAAGTCCTTGCTTTCCATCCCATCCACATGGCCAAAACCCCACCCTGTTTGGTTCCAATCCTCTGCATAGAAATCCAGGCTGCAAGAAAAAATATAACATAACCTCACATCTTGGTGCCACTATAAATTCGCAGTCTTCATCTACAGCTGTGTCTTCAATGGTATTCAGACACTCTTCTAATTTATTGATAAAAAGCTCACGTTCTGGAACCAGACAGGATCCACTTGAATCTTCACACCAACTCCAGCCCTCACTAGCTGTGTTACCGTAGGTAAGCCACTTCGCTTCTCTTGCCTCAATGACAGTACCCGTAAGACAAGATAACGGCAGTGCCTCCTTCATGAGGCTGTAAAGATGAGGTAGAGTAGATTGCTGGGCATAACAACCACTTCATGGCTATCATACATGAGCATTATTATTTCCTAAATCCGATTTCTCTGTTCCTTCTTTCTAGTAGATACTTTTAATCTTTATCGTGTGTGCCTTCTACTTAGAAAACCCTCCTCTTGACTCACCCACCCTTAGCTGGTGCATTCTTTTGGTCTCCAGGAAGTCATATCCTATCCCACTCCACACCCGTAATTTGGCTTGAGGGTCTTTTCTCTGTCCTCTCCTATTGTTGATCATCTTGTGTTATAATTGACTGGAATCCCCTCAAGAAGCCTGGGTATATCTTGCTCTCTGTTGTATCCTTAACACCTAGCACAAGGCTGGCACATAGGAAAAAAATTAATATATGTGTGTTAAATACAAATATACAAATAATATTAGAAAAAATGAAGACCTAGACAGGACCGTGAACTTCCTGAGGGCTGCTATTTTCTCTGGATCACTTTCAATGCCTAGCAAGGAATCTTGTAATACTTCTGAATCAATAAATATTTTTCAAATAATAATTTTTCTGTATCTCTTGAGAGTTGTTTTTAAATTTCCAAAAGGATTCCTACTCTGTCAACTTGCTTCTTCTCTAGATGTCAAAATAGTCTCACTCTTCAAAGTTCAACTGAAAAGTACTGTTTTCCATGGAGTTTGTTTTACCAATCCCTTTGTTCTGGCTGTCTATTGCTGTGTAACAAACCACCCCAAAACCTAGTGGCCTAAAACAACACTCTATCACTATGCCTCACAGTTCTGAGAATGGTCTGACATATGGCTGCAATCATCTGAGAGCTTGAGCGGGCTGAATGTCCAAGCTGGCACACTCCCACGGCAGGTACTTGGTATGGGCTGGTGGTGAGTCAAGAGCTCAGTTGAGGCTCTTGTCTAGAACAACTGCAAGTGGCTTGTCCCTGTGGTTTGGGTTTTTCATTACATGGCAGCCTAGAGATATTTACTCTTCCCACATGATCACCGGCTTCCAAAAGGTAAGCATCAGAAGCTTCCAGGCCAGTTAAGGACCATGCCTAGAAACAGCTCAAGTGTCAGTTCTACCGCATTTTATTGAGTAAGGCTATCACAGGCCCTCTTGGATTCAAGGAAATGGAGAAATGAACTCCATCTTTTGATGAAGGAGTGTCAAGGTCATAACTACAGAAGAGCTTGAAGGATGGGAGATATTTTTATCGCCATCTCTGAAAAATAGAGTCTGCCCTATTGCATCCCTCGGGGCAAAATTTATCCTTTTCTGGTTTGTTCTCTAAGTACTTATTCCTTATGTTTTTTTATCATTGATTTCCACCTCTGGGTCCAGAATTATTTTGCTAGGAAATGTCTCTCAATCTATAGGCTTGCAAAACTTTGGGTAAATGGAGTAAAATTGTATGACTCAAACATACACAGCTGACCCTGAACAACAGGGTTTGAACTGTGAAGGGTCCACTTATGTGCTGATTTTTTCAATAAATATAGTACAGTCATATAAATGTATTTTTCTCTTCTTTTTTTTTTTTTTTTAAAGATTTTTATTTATTTATTTGAGAGAGAGAGAATGAGAGAGAGCACATGAGAGGGGTTAGGGTCAGAGAGAGAAGCGGACTCCCCGCCGAGCAGGGAGCCCGATGCAGGACTCGATCCCGGGACTCCAGGATCATGACCTGAGCCGAAGGCAGTCGCTTAACCAACTGAGCCACCCAGGCGCCCCTATTTTTCTCTTCTTTATGATTTTCTTTTCTCTAGCCTACTTTATATGTAAGAATACAGTGTATAATACATAACAAACAAAATATGTATTACTATGTTACCAGTGAGGCTTCTGGTTAACAGGCTGCTAGCTACTAGTAGGTTACTAGCAGTTTTCAAGGAGTCAAAAGTTATAGGTGGATTTTCGACGTGCAGGGGTCAAACACCCCTAACCCCCATGTTGTTCAAGAGTCAACTATAATTATTATTAAAGTGTATGTAAATGTTTTTTTTGAAAGATTTTTATTTACTTGAGAGAGAGAAAGAGAGAGAGAGAGCAGAGGAACAAGCAGACTCCCCACTGAGCATAGAGCCCAGGACCCTGAGATCATGACCTGAGCCAAAGTCAGTCACTTAACCAACTGAGCCACCTAGGTGCCCCAGTATATGTAAATGTTTTATGATTAAATTCATTATATATATATTTTTAACCAACCCATATTAGAAATTTAAATAATGCTGGGGATCTGTAAAATGTTTACGTAAAAAGTGGGCCTTTATACTCAAAAGTGGTTTGCTAAGCATTGATTGGTTTATCTATTTGTCTCTTCTTAACTGAATTAGGTGTTATTGAGCCCAAGGACTTAGCTGGATAGCCTTTAGATCCCTAAAGTTTAGTAGATTAAATCATACATAATAAATGCTCAATAAATTTTGACTTGGTTTCATTACAAATTTTATTTAAAAATGTAATATCTACCATTCATTTATACATTTGACAAATACTAATCAGGTACTTATTATGTTGCGAACACAATGTTAGAGGCTAGGGATCAAATGGTGAGCAAACCATTTTGCAGCCCAGTGAGGTAGACAATATTGACCATACAATCACCCTAAAGATGTGAACTTTCAACTGGGATAAGCTCTTTGTATTAGTTTCTGCAGGCTGCCATAACATAGTACCAAAAACCAATTGGCTTAAGGAACAGATTTTTAGTATCTTATAGTCCTGGAGCCTAGAAGTCCAAGACCAAAGTGTCAGCGTATTGGTTCCTCCTGAGGGCTGTTCTAGGCCTCTCTCCTGGGCTTGCGGTTGCCCAGCTTCTCCCCATGTCTCTTCATACCATCTTCCCTCTCTGTATGTGTCCAAATTCCCCTTTTTAGAAGGACACCAGTTGGGTTAGGACTCATCCTAATGACCTCATTTTAACTTCTTAATTATCTCTGTAAAGACCCTCTCTTCAAATAGGTCATATCCTAAGGTACCAGGGTTAGGACTGCACCACATGAGCTCGGGGGTGAGCAATTCAACCCATAACATTTTTCAAAGGAAAAGCCTGTAGCACTGTGAAAACTCAGGGAACTCAAGGAAGGCTTCCTGGAGGAAGAGATCCAAATAGCCAGTTAATATATGAAAAAGAGTTTAACTTTTTAGCAATCAGTCATATTAAAACCACACACCTTCCTATTTTACCCATCCACCGCAAGATTTAAAAGTTTGAGAACACCAAGTGCTGGCAAAGATAGACTCTCAGAAGCTGCTGGTAAGAAAACACATTGATAGAAAATTTCGAAACAGTTTGACGTAATAAAGGTGAAGATACATAAACCTTTGACCAGGGATTAAGCTTCCATGTATAAAATCCTAGAGAGAAATTATGCAGGTGTGTATCAGGATACAGGTACAAAAATATTCTTTGCAGCATTGCTTTTTATTTATTTATTTATTTATTTATTTATTTATTTATTTGTTTGTTTGTTTATGAGAGAGAGAGAGTGAGTGAGCAGGGGAAGGGGCAGAGGGAGAGGGAGACGGAGAACCTTACACAGGCTCCAAGCTCAGCGTGGAGCCCAACGCAGGGATTGCTCTCACGACCCTGAGATCATGACCTAAGCCGAAATCAAGAGTTGAACGTTTAACTGACTGAGCCACCCTTTGTTGTTGTTGTTGTTGTTGTTTTAATTTAAAATCAATTAATTAACATATAGTGTATTATTAGTTTCAGAGGTAGAGGTCAGTGATTCATCAGTTGCCTATAACACCCAGTGCTCATTACATCGAGTGCCCTCCTTAACGCCCATCACCCAGTTACCCCATCCCTCTACCCATCTCCCCTCCAGCAACCCTCGGTTTGTTTCCTAGAGTTAAGAGTCTCTTGGGGTTTGTTTCCCTCTCTGATTTCATCTTATTTTATTTTTCCCTCCCTTTCCCTCTGTTCATCTGTTTTGTTCCTTAAATTCCACATATGAGTGAAATCATATGATATTTGTCTTTCTCTGACTTATTTCTCTTAGCATAATACCCTTTAGTTCCATCCATGTCCTTTCAAATGGCAAGGTTTCATCCTTTCTGATGGTTGAGTAATATTCCATTGTGTATATATATATATATATGCCATATCTTCTTTATCCATTCATCTGTCAATGGACACCTGGGCTCTTTCCATAGTTTGGCTATTGTGGACATTGCTGCTATAAACATTGGGGTGCAGGTACCCCTTCGAATCACTATGTTTATATCCTTTGGGTAAATATCTAGTAGTGCAGTTGCTAGGTCATAGGGTAGCTCCTTTTTGAGGAACCTCCATACTGTTTTCCAGGGCGGCTGCACCAGCTTGCATTCCCACCAACAGTGTAGGAGGGTTCCCCTTTCTCCGCATCCTTGCCAACATCTGACGTTTCCTGAGTGGCTAATTTCAGCCATTCTGGCTGGTGTGAGGTGGTATCTCATCCCTGCAGCATTGTTAATAATATTCCCAGGCCATCATTTCATAGTATATACATTTATCAAATCATTGTGTTGTATACATGAAATTTATGCAATGTTATATGTCAATTATATCTCAATAAAAGTGTGAAAAATATTCTCAGACCAGAGACAACTCAAATGTCCTTCAACAGTAGAACAGCTAATTAACCTGTGAGATTGTATGCAATGGAAAATCATAGAGTAGTGAAAGTGGATGGCCTGGAGTTTATGTACAGTCATATAGATGCATCTCAGAAGCATTTTGTTGAGTTAAAGACAAGAAGATACACAAGTGTGATTCTAATTATGTGATTCAAAAGCAAGGATGGGTTATTACAAAACTCAGAATAACATTTACTCCTAGGTGAAAAGTTGGGGATCATTAACTGGGGAGCAGATGGTGGGAGCTATGGAGGGTTGGCAGTGATATTCTGTTTTCGACCAGAATGGTAGTTATATGGATGTTTGCCTTCTAAGTATTATGTAAACTGTACATATTTTGTGATCTTTCTGTATGAAAGTTATATCTCACTATAAAAAAGTTAAAAAAGAAAAACACCAAAGCTACCTCTGAAATCATACCATTTAATCTTGAGTTTATCCCATTATTTTTGCAAATGATGTTTTCTGCTGGTGATTGAATAAATCAACTGGACAGCCAAGACTA
Organism: Phoca vitulina; assembly: GCF_004348235.1. NCBI lineage: Eukaryota > Metazoa > Chordata > Mammalia > Carnivora > Phocidae > Phoca > Phoca vitulina. The sequence goes on along the minus strand of NW_022589757.1, from coordinate 5,294,102 downwards.
ATACAAGTACAATTACACACGATGTCGCATTTTGCCAGTAAAATTTCCCTATATTTGTGGAATCAGATAAAAATATGAAATAAATTGCTTTGATTCCTAGGTTGGATCATTAAATGCATGCTTCCTTGCAAAGAGGAATTTCCAAGTTGATGTATATGAAGCTAGGGAAGGTAAGACAAGACTGAAACTCGTGAGATGTGAAAATTCTGATTCTCTGACATCTTTCTCTTTAGATTTTAAAAAGAAGTGTTTTAGAAAGAGGAACTTATTATTTTTTTTTTGCAACCGCAACTATCTAAATTTAATTTAATACAAAATCACGACTATTAGTGTTTTCTGTAAAGGAACTAACAGGGGTCTTTTAATTTGGTTCTGATTGCACCAGTTGTTTAGGTGTTATATGTTTAGCCTGTCCTGAGGTATAATACGGAGTCTACTTTCAATGTCTTAGATATCCGAGTGGCTAAATTTGCACGTGGAAGAAGCATTAACTTGGCCCTTTCTTATAGAGGACGACAAGCCTTGAACGCCATTGGCCTGGAAGATCAGGTACCTTGTTAATGCATTTTCCTTGTAAAAGATAATACTTGCCATTTTCCAACAACGTTGCCAAACTTCTCACTGTCTAGCGTGTCACTTGGAAATGTGAACAGAAGTAACATATTTTGCTGAGAGTACTTTTGCTGATTATGTGTCTTTGGGATGATACAAATTTCCTTAGATGTGTGTGTAGGAAAACACTCTGCACGGGGCTTCAGGAGTCCTGGGGTTTCCTCCTCATGCATTGCTTGCTCTCTTTTGTGATCATGAGAAAAATCACATATAACCTCTTTGACACTGAACCATTTTCCTTAATTGTAATACGTGATTTAGATCAGATACAATTTAAGTCAATTCCAAAATCTAAAAGTTAAAAAAAAAAAATCAAAACCTAAGATTTGCAGGAACATACTTTTCATTGTTTCCATCATACTGTGCTTCCCATCATCCTTTGCATTAATTTTTAATTTTTTGAAAATATTTGAAAAATCACATTTTAAAACCGATGTCTAACTTATTTGCATGATGCCACGTTATGGTAATTGAAATTGATATTTCTGGTTTTATTTCAGGTTGTATCCCAAGGCATCCCCATGAGAGCAAGAATGATTCACTCTCTTTCAGGGAAAAAGTCTGCAATTCCCTATGGGACCAAGTCACAGGTCGGTTTACCCTGAAGATAGTGTTTGCTTGCAGTTGAGTCTAATGTCTGGAATGTGACTCTTGCTCATTGGCCCTTCCCTTCCTCTCTAGACCTATCTCTGACATTGCCTGTATCAGCCTACCACTCAGAAACATATACTAGTTAACAAGTTAATTGACAGGAGGCCGTTAAAATAGGGCCCAGTTTCTAATAACCATTCAATAGGAATTAGTTACATTGTCATCACTATTAGGCTCTTTTTTGCCTGTATGCATCGCTCATGGTGGCCTGGGACACCCTTTCTCTCCTATCTCCTTTTAATTACATAAAGAAGATTACCATGTATTTATTGTCAAGCATAAAATGCAAGAACAACTCTAGAAGGTTTTCCCCAAACTGACTCTTTTGCCCCAAATTTAATTATAATGGAATTTATAGAATGAACCAGAAATTTTTTCAGTGCTGTATAACTTCTACAATAACAGAGGCCAGATGATGATGTAGTTTACAAAAGAAAATCCATTATCCTGCTTTGTGTTTTTCTTATCTTTACATAGTAACACACAGAGTTGGGGAAAGTATGTATTTTTATCTAATATTTATACCTTCTAAGTTTGTTTCTTTGAAAGAGAATGAATGTACCAAACATCTATCAACTAGAGAAAAACCCAACTTGCTTTATCCAACAAGGCCTCATTTTATCAAGTGCAGAACCCAAGTGAGGTTTATATTCTTTGTCTCTGAGCTCCCACAGAGCTCCCATTGCAGGTGGATCAGCAATTCTCAGATTCCACTGGGATCTTGTCAAAATGCAGAGTCTGATTCTGTAGGGCCAGGATGGAGGCTGAGATTACGCATCCTAAATACACCCAGTTGGTGTCTGTGCTGCTGGTCCGTGGACCACGTGTTGGGCAGCAAGAGATAAAGCACAGGTACTCATGGGAACAAGGTCTGTGTGGTGCTTGAAGCACCTCACACCTGTTAGGATGCTACTATCAGAAAACAGAAAGAGAAACAGAAAACAGTTAGTGTTGGGAAAGATAACGGAGAAATTGGAACACCTGCGCATTGTTGGTAGGAATATAAAATGGTGCGGCCGCTATGGAAAACAGTCTAGTGGTTCCTCCAAAAATGAAAAACAGAATTTCCATATGATCCAGCAGTTCTCCTTCTGGGTATATATCCAGCAGAACTGAAAGCAGGGACTTGAAGAAATATTTGAACCCTCGTGATCATAGCGGCATTATTCACAACAGTCAAAAAGCAAAAGTGACCCAATGTCCATCAATGGATGGATGGATAAACAAGATGTGGTGTACACATATGTAAGATAATAGAAAATAAAATATTGGTTTCTGCCCCTGGTTCCTGGCACAGAACTCCTAAAACTCTTGTAATTTCCTAAATGATTAAAGGACTAGGAGATCTTTTGTTCTAATATTTGGTCTTTGACTGTGGTTCCTAACACAGAGCTCCTAAATCCTTTGGAATTTCCTGGGTGATAAGAGTATCTTTTGTTATAATCAGGTAACTCTTGGTGGGCTTCTGGATGGGGGCTGGTCACTAGAAAGACCAAGACATAATTAGAAGGTTGGAATTTTCCCCAGAGTGGGGAGAGGGGCTGGGAGTGGAGTTAATGATCCATCATGTCCGTGTGATGGAGTCTTCATAAAAATCCCAAAAGCATGGGGTGCAGAGAGCTTCCAGGATCGTGCACACACAGAGGTGCTGGTAGAAGAGTAGCATACCCACAGAGGGTGAACACATATCTTGCCCTACACATCTTTCCATCTAGATGTTCATCTGCACCCTTGACCATATCCTTTTATAATAAACTGATAAACAGTAAATCAACTGTTTTCCTGAGTTCTGTGAGCTGTTCTACCAAGTTCATTGAACCTGAAGAGGGCCTCATGGGAACTTGTGATTTATAGCCAACTGGGTAGAAACCCAGGTACAAGCTACATTGCCATTGGCCTTCAATGTGTGTGTGGGGGGGTGCAGTCTCATGGGACTGAGCCCTTACCTTTGGGATCTGAGGCTATCTCCAGGTAGATGGTGTCAGAATAGTTAAATTGTGGTACAGCCAGCTTGTGTCACTGAGAAATTGCTTGGTGGAGGACCCCCCCACATCTGGTGTCAAGTGTCATGCGTGTGGTAGTAAGTGAGAGTAAAGAAGACACTCCCCAGAGGAGAAGGGGAGGTTTTTCTATACAACATGCTTTGGAAAACTATTAAGCCTTAAAAAAAAGGGAAATCCTGACACCTGCTACAACATGATTGAAACTGGAGGACTTTATACTAAGTGAAATAAACCAATCACAGAAGGACAGATGCCATAGTACATTTATGTGAGTATCTAGAGTAGATAAATGCATAAAAAAAAGAAATCAGAATGGTGGTTGCCAGGGCCTGCAGGGAGGGAGAAGTGGGGAGCAATTGTTTAATGGGTAGAGAGTTTCAGATGTGTAAGATGAAGCTTTCTGTGGATGGATGGTTCAGCTGGTCGCGCAGCCATGTGTATGTAACGAATGCCACTGAACGGTACACTTAAAAAGAGTTGAGATGGTAAATGTATCATGTGTGTTTTACTACAATTAAAGTTTGCTTAAAAAGTGGTTGAAAAGTAAAACATTCCAACAACTAAGCGCCTATGGGAATGTGGGGTGGGAGTTGGCGGGGAAGGATCAAAATTTTCCATTTAGTGACATTCTCGAATAATAGCCCACTGATTTTGGTGTTATAAAAACATAGGTACAGAGTCTTAATGCATTAGCCAGGCAGGAGAAGGAAGCAGAAGGAAGTCTACTGACCATCCATAGGCAGATAAGCATTTTTGGATAATTAATATGTCTTGTTTCATCCGCCCCAAACTGAGCGTGGGGCTGTAGGAAAGAAACAGAAGATTTACACACGCAGGGCCAGTGTAAGCTGTACATATTAACTGTATCCTTTCCGTAAACAACTGTCTGCCTGTGCACCACACCCCGTGCTTGCGCTACTTACTGAGGACCAGAGAGGAGCTTGCAACCTCGTGAGGACAGATGGTAGTCAGGTTTTTATGGAAAGAACTCTTCTGAGTGATGCTCAGCTGTGTGGTTCAGAGAAAAGGGAGGTTTAGTTTTCAGAGACCTCACAGAGAAAGTGAGGTTTGAGACAGACATTTTGTTTAAATATTAAATCTGCGCCAAAATAGCACTTTCCCAATTAAACGAGGGTCCATCTATGGAGGGGAGTTGGGTGAGACCAGAATTCTAAAAAAAAAAAAAAAAGTAAACTTTTAAGTGCCAAGTGTGTATTGGATAAGAAAACTCATAACGTACTTTCACTATAACACAGTCTTACAGAGATCAGCAACCTTGGGCTCTTTGGATCCAACCACCTTGCTTTACTGATGAAGAAATAGGCTGCATGGGTACACGAGGTCCACATCAGGGGCGACGCAAGGCGGGTGTCCTCATGCACAGTGGCCAGCACCCCATGGTGTAGAAGGTGCCCCCAGGAGCGCTTAGGGGCTTCATTAGTTGCACTCTTGCTTTTGTTAAATTGAAAGGGACCATAGTAATTGTCCTACCTTTGTCTTGGATTCACAGGGAATTAGCCAAGTAGACCAATTCTGACATCATCCCCCCTCTCACCTCCCCAGAGACTGAACCAATAAAGTGTGAGTAGACCGAGGAGGAAGACATGGTTCAGAATATCAGGAAAGTTAGATGAGCAGAGTGACTTGGACTTGAGCCTGAAACTGGCTTCCTTACCCCCAGCACCAGGGGAGGGGGGAGGGGGCAGCGCCCTCTCCACTGACAGCCAAGAGCGTGAAGGTGTTGGTGGGAGTTCCCATTTGGGGCCTTCAATACTTTAGAAGAGGCAAGAAATGATCACTTGCCCACGGATCCTGCCATTCTCAGTTCTTAAGAACTCAGTTAATGCTAATTTGCAGCCACCTCTCTTTCTTTGGTTTGCATTGTTACATTTATAACATGGTCGGACACGGAGCTTCCTTTAAGAACAACATAAAATTGTTCTGAATCGCTCAATTCCACAGCCTGTGGAAGTGCAAAGCCCTCCCCGTGACCCCAGGATTTCGGCAAATCCTCAGGCAGCCCATCTTCTATTGGCCTCCCCCCTTCTCCAAGCCTCCCTCCTCCACCTGTTTTCTCTGCCCTTTCTCCCGGGCCAGGGTCAGACTCTTCAGTCTTGCTGGTTCCTGCCATCTCCCTCCCAAAATGCCCTGGGAACTGTCAAAATATTCCCTGATATACAGAGCAGGTCAGAGCTCCCCAATTCTTTTTAACGATGCAGAAAAATATATTTTTTAAATGTTATTTAATTCCAGCGTAGTTAATGTACAGCGTTATATTAGTTTCAGGTGTACAATACAGTGATTCAACAATGCCCTGTATTACTAGGTGCTCATCACAAGAAGTGTACCCTTGATCCCCTTCACCTATGTCACCCATCCCCGCACCCACCCTAGCTCCCCAATCCTCGCCCCTAATCTCCTATGCCCCAAGTGGAGAGATAGCACCCCCTTCCTAGAAAATATCCCCGTTTGCAGGCTTTCAGCATATAGAGTGGAAACTTGTTTTTCTAATATACTTGACTACATCAAAAACTAATGATGTACTGCATGGTGACTAACATAACATTAAAAAAAAAAGTCTGTGCTGCAACTACTGTTTTACATATCCAACTTCCTTTAGGTTTTATTAATAATGTTTTTGGTTACCAGGGCCACTTTATACTTCCTCACTTGTTTGTTCTTTTTTTTTTTAATTACTGTTTGATTTTATTAAGGACCTTTGTGAAGGTTCACTTGAAACAATTTAGTCTGTCCAGTCCAATTGAGTCACGAAGTGGCAAAAGCGGTCAGTTTGTGTTGGGTCAGTAATGTTCATTTATAATTACTCTACTACATGGCTGGGAAGAATACACAGAATTGTACAAAATGCAATATGATGAGTAAGGACAGTTGAATAATGACGCATAAAATAGATTAAATTGTAGTCATTTGAGCTGTTATTTGAGCTGTATGGCTGTCAGCTGGAAACCAGCGTTCTTTTTGTAGCTGTTTTTGTTTTGATAAATTAAATAAGTTCGATAAAGTGATCCAGATAGGAAATCTGGAGCTGGAATATGAGAATTATTTCTCTGTAGCCTTCATCAGAGATGAGGGGTTTTTCCCCCCGTTTTATTGAGAAACAACTGACATACATCATCACTGTATAAGTTCAAGGAGAACAGCACGATGGTTTGATTTATATGTATCGTGAAGACTTGTCTGTTCTCATTCACATTTTTTCTTCAGAAGATCATCCTTTTAGAATAGGCATTGGAGAAGTGAGGCTTGATGCGGGAGGCTCTAACTTTTGCTCATGACACAAGGCTGTCCCCGGACCCCGGGGAGAACTGACAGAGACCCCCTCCACAGGACCGCTGTGCGTATCGGTTCCCAGATGATGCAGGTGTCAACCAAGCCTCGCAACTGAGATGGAAAGAATATTTTCCCCAAGTCAATGAACCTTCCTAATTTAAATGTTTCCTAACATAGTCTGAATAACAAGTGTGGTTTCTGTTGAAACGAGATGATTAATGACACAGAAGACTGGAAAACAGAACAAAGAGGCAGAGAATGAAGAAGTCCTGTTCATTTTAATTTATAACGAAGACACCGGAAGCCCCTCCTCAGTCATTGTGTTTGTAGCATGACCCAGTTATTTTTACACCAACTATACATTTAGCTGTTAATATTAAATGTTTACTTTTGGATGAGGTGAAGATTTATAAATTAGCATATTTGCATTAAATGATGTGACGCTTCTAAATTCGGGAAACACATGCTTTAAATTTTTAAAGACTAGACTCACCCTGAATTGCAAGTCTGCATTACGACTTTTGTGGGCTCTGGGTGGGCACTTTTGTCTTTGTGGGTCCCTCTCTCTCTGAAACAATAAATATTAAAAATTACATTTTATGAATGCATTGGTATAAAGATTAATCCAGGCTGGATTCATTCTCATATATTCATTATATTTTTTGCTTCTGACTTTAGTATCAACTAAAATTAAAACATTTTCATGGACCCCTAAAAGTATGTGGGCCCTAGGCTTTGTGCCCTCTGTGCCTCAGGGAACAGTCGGCCCTTGCTGAACTGTCCTATAAAGTCGGAGAAAAAGAACACGTGTCCCAGGGAGGGCTGATCCTACTTCTACCAATACTTTGGGCCCCCCTCCCCACTCCTTTCACATTGAAATGAATGCCTTCAAAGTAGTCTCTTTAGGAAATAGTATGTTTAATCTAGTGATGCGGTCATTACTGAAGTTTTTCTAATAGCTCGATTTGGAGACCTAAGATGAAAATGTGAGATTTATGAGATGTTGTTAAAACAAAACTATCTTAGTGAAAATAACATTTTTTTGCTATAAAACGAGGATTTGGTTTTTGTGGTATCAAACCTTAAAAAGCCTAAATTGAACATTGTATGTATTTGGTTAAAGTGTTTATTTTTTAAAAAAAGACTACTTAGCTAAATGGCTATAAAATTAAGCTTGCAACCTTCTGCTAGATATTTCCTATTGCTGAGTGAATAATGTGAGACATATTTGTCCATTCTCCAGAAGCAAATAGTATCTACTATATTTTTCTTGCAGTATATTCTTTCTATAAGCAGAGAAAATCTAAACAAGGACCTATTGACTGGTAAGTCCAAAGCTTATTCAACAATTGTCATTTCAGTAGAGTGCATGAACCTAACTAACCTTGTCACATGATTTACTGGGATTTGCTTATGATTCCTTTTCATGGGTTATTCACGGGTTATTAGGGCAGGGTATGTACAATACAAAGTAGTAGTGATATATCCTCCAGCGTCTCTCTCTCATCTTATTGCTGATCAAAAAAAAAAAATTATTTGTTCAACACATTTGATTCCTGTTGTCTTCTCAGCACTGGAATGAATGAGTGCTCACTCCCCAAAAAACTCATGGACTAGAGGAACAGCAGATACCCTCGAAGGACGGGCAAAGTGGCACAATTAGCCCCACACTACAGAAAGATGAAGAGCAGTATTTGGAGGCTGAAGAGGGCTGTGGTCTTTAGAGTATTGCGATAATCCCTGGGTGCATCAACCGAGCCCTGGACTAAAAGCTAGAGCACAGGGGGCAGAGGGGAGGGCGAAGGCTCATGATATTTGTGGGAGACCAAGTAGATAGAGGATGTAGGAGGTTGAAAAAGAGGAAGTTGTGAAATATGCCCTGAAGACTTCAGTGTGTTACAGACCCACCCATTAATGGAAAAGCCACTGGATTGCAAATTAAATTTTTAGCTTGGATAATCAGTCCAATCACCTGCCCGGTAACCCTTGATCATAACAGTTTTTTCTCCTCGTCAGCATTTGTGCTAATCAGGTCCATTCCCCACAGAGCATGACACTTGAGTAATTCTACTATCTTTTAAGTCAATTCCTCTATGCAATTCAGCAGCCTCTGAGTTTTGGAGAGCAGAGATTCTATGTGTTTTATCTGTGTTTCTCCACAGCCCCCTACCCAGCGTGAGTTTTCAGTGTGTCTGTTGAATTGAATTGAACTGGCAGGAGTCGTCTGCGAAGCTCACTCCTGCTGATTCACCAGGGACTTAAGAAATAGGGCTTAGTATTCTTCTTAATCCTACTTCCTTACTTATATTTGCAAGACTATCCTTTGGGTGGGTAGGTGTTGGGGGCAGGGATAGGTTGCTAGATATACTCATATTGATCTCAAGAAGCCCCAAAACAGCTTTTTAAAAAGTAGTCTATATCAGACCTAAGACAATCTGTTTAGAGCATCTTCTGAATTCGTTAAGATAAAAATGAGAGCAAACATTCACTGAAGTACCAGGAAGTATGTTAAGTGCTCCATATGCATTGATTTATATAACCCTCCCAACAGCTCTGTGAGGTGGGAACTTCCATCAGTTTTACAGGTGGTGAAGGAGGCTTCCAGAACCCCCACCCCCACCCCCCAGCAGCCCACACTGTTAATAAGTGGTAGAGTCTGGGCTGGAGCTTGAGCCCTTATTCCAAAGTCCATGCCTTTAACCCTCAGAGTCGGTGCCTCCAATATTACACACGAAACATCTGCTAACAGTAGGAGCTACAACTTGGGAAGAGCTGATCTTGGTGGACAGACCAGAAGCTCCCAGACCTGGTTTTCCTTAGGAATGTGCTGCACGGTGTGTAATTTCATAAATGCCATAAATACGTGAATAAAGTGAACACAGACTCTCTTCGCTCCTAAACATTGTTTGGCATTTGAATTCTTTCACACAGTTGTCAGTCCTTTAAACAAGTGTGTGAGCCGCCGGCTTCCCGGGCAAACACTGGCTCCTGACCTAACAGCATCCCCCCCACCAAGACTCAGGAACGAAATCATTGCCCTGTACCCCATGTAGGATTGTTTCTTGGTTCACTGTTCAGGGGGCGGGGGGATGTTAATAATTGTTAAGCAAAGCAAGCAGGAAAAGGACATGTGGTCAAGTATGTGTGATAAATCCTGCACGAAACAAGTTTTATAAGTTTCCTTACAGTATTCCTCAGGGCCTTTATTCTGATAGTCGGCATGGTGGATTTTCTAGAGCAGCGCCATCCGAGACATGACCACAAATGGCAGCCACATGTGTAACTTAAACTTTTATATTAACCACATTTAAAAGCCAAAAAAGAAACAGGTGAACTTAAGTTTAACAATATATTTTAACCTAATAGATCCAAAATATTATCATTTCAATGTGTAATCAACAGAAGATAGTTATTCATGAGACTTTTTTTTTTTTTTGTACTGAGCTGCCAAAACCTAATGTGTACAACACATCTCCATTCAGTCTAGCCACAGGGGGCTGAGGACCAGGACCGCACAGCTCGGGGAGGTCAGAGTGTTAGCATTTTGCTAATGGCTTTGACCACAAAATGGTTTTGATTAGGAAGCATATCCAGGACTAGTGTTCCGTGGAAAATTCTTTGGGATGTATTAGTATACATTTAAATAAATTTTTTTTTATTTTTTTAAGATTTTATTTATTTATTTGACAGAGAGAGAGAGGTAGAGAGAGAGCACAAGCAGGGGGAGTGGCAGGCAGAGGGAGAAGCAGGCTCCCTGATGAGCAGAGAGCCCAACGAGGGGCTCGATCCCAGGATTCTGGGATCAGGACCTGAGCCGAAGGCAGATGCTTAAGTGACTGAGTCACCCAGGTGCCCCAAATAAAAAATAAATTTAATTTAATTTAATTTTTTAAAAGGTTGATTCCACAAACACATTTTGTGTTTATAAAAGATATCCATAGTGGTTCCGATAAACTCTGAAACTTCTGATTTCTCCGAAGTTATTTTCCAAAAGAGTACTTAAACACAGATAAATAGATCTGATTTGTAGCTTTAACAACAATAAATAGCCTGTAATTATATACCTCTTACCCATGAGAATTAATAGGGACAAAAATAATATTTTACTCTTATGACAAGAATATGATGAATTCACTACTTTCTATAGATTGCTAGCAGGCAAAATAAAAAAGCACCAAATAATTCGATTCTATTTATTGAGAAGTTTTAAATCTTCTTGCTCATTTTTTTTTCTCTAAGTGTTCCAGTGTTTGATTACAAAAAGAATTAGTATCAAAAATCTTTATTTGCAACAACGTGACTCAGAAGTCTAGAGACTTACTAAAAAGAGATAAAGAATCAGGCATAGCCTGAGAAAGGAGTTTGGCTGACTATTTCTAATCACAATTAAAGTCTTAAGTTAGAGGCAACTTTTGAAATATGTGCTGCCTGTTTCTTTTCCAGGGTGACAACTGTCATAGCAATGTAAAAATTTGCATGATGGAATTGGTTGGATTTTTATTTATTTATTTATTTTTTTGAGGATGAGGATAGTTGATTTGTATTCATCATTTTTACTACCAAATTATCCTGGAACATTTGCCAAAGAGCTGTCAAATGACCATTTTAAGTAATTTATTTTTACATTTTTAAGAATAAACATCTCTAACCCACTGTTCTCAGAAAACAATGACTATTTCAATTTGATTAAGTGAAATGAGAATTGGAATTGTATTTCTATTTGGTTTTCTTCTTTGTCTCCTCAGCTGTTGAGAAATACCCCAATGCGAAGGTGCACTTTGGCCACAGGCTGTTGAAATGTAATCCTGAGGAAGGAGTGATCACAGTGCTTGGGTAATCACCGGTCAGCCTGTTGACTGCAGAGGTGAAGGGTTGACACAGAGAACTGGATCTGTAAACTTTGTTCTCTGTCTTATTTGAAAGAGTTAAATGATTACTAAAAGGGATTCAAAGGATTTCAGATCAAAAACCAGCCTTGGCTGGCTTCTGAACACCAATACCAGTGATTCTTCTTGATTCTGAACCTGGCTCAGCATCCGACCACTGGTGGCCATCCTCTTCAAACGCTCTCTGCCCTTGAAACAGATGACCCTCCACTGCTCTGTGTTTCCTCTCCTCTTTATGGAAATGATTTGTCTGCCTCTCCTTGGCTGCCTCTGTTTCCTCTGAAGTTCCTAGCGCCATGTCCCATTCTTGCGATATGTCATGGATTCCCAGTCCGTTCAGCGACCACTTTTAAATTCACTTCGCTAAAATGAACCTCTCTAGCCCGTGCCTCTGTCTTCACTCTCTTCACTCTCAGTCCTTATTTCAATCCTAATCCATGCTATTTTCCTGTTCGACACCTTCACAGGTACCTCTTGCCGTGATCTCAAACACATCTTAAATCACCATCTATTTCTCTCCAAGCATGTCTACTCCTGACTTCCCTAGTGCTATCACCCAAATCATTAGAGTCATTCTTGTTGTGCCCTCTTCCCTGTTTCCTCCCATTAAATCTATGACCCCTGCCCAGTCTTTCTTACTCCCTGATGGCTTCTGAGCCTACATCTTTCTCCAGAGCCCCGTGGTCTCTGGGCTCTCACGCCTGCACACGCAGGTTGCTGCACTCACCTTGTCCTCTCCATGTCCCCTCCCTCCTGAACTCTGCCTCCAGTTCAATACATCCAGTGCCAGATGAGTTTTTCTAAATTGCCACACTTCCTACATCAACCCCCCCTCAGTGGAAAAAGTTATTTTCTCTCTTTTGCCAGAAGAATGTATGTATTTAAACCTCTTGTCTTAACATTCAAAATTCTCTTCTTCTCCTCCCTCTTTTCCCTCCCCACATTGTCTTCTTTCCCTGAGCTAATCTCCCGATACTCTGCACTCAAGCTAAACGCACTGCTCTTGGCAAGTCCTGGGCACATCCATGCTGTGGTCCGTCCCTTCCCTCACTCTGCCTTCTTCTCGAGACTCCCTCCCTTTGTGCAGGGAGCTTTAGTCACACTTCCGTGGCCTGGCATGTCCTTATTAATGAGTACAGTGGTGCTATTCTCATTCTCGTGAGCAACACCGTCCTCAGGACGAGGGCTGTCATCTTCATTCTATAGCTATTGACTCCAAGCTCAAAAGTCAGATATGTACAAGTGAGGAGGGGCCCCCCTGAGTTGCTACTTTTTTATACCCAAACAGATGAACATCATCATTTTTACCACTAGAATGTTTTTTTTTTTTAATGGTCCACTTTATTTTTCAGATCTGACAAAGTTCCCATAGATGTCACTTATGACCTCATTGCAGGATGTGATGGAGCATACTCCACTGTGAGAAGTCACCTCATGAAGAAACCCCGCTTTGATTACAGTCAGCAGTACATTCCTCATGGGTACATGGAGCTCACCATCCCACCCAAGAATGGGGATGTAAGTCCTTTCCCTTCTTTGGCTCCTCCCCACAGCCCTCCCACCCCTCGGACTAGGGAAGACACGTATTCTAGTGCACTTGTTCTTGGCAGCATGTCTGGATGAATTCTCAGGTCTGTCATAGTCCCTTTTAAGGCATAATAAGTTGGGTGTGCAAATATCCCTTTAATAATATCACTTCTCTCCCTTGCCTTCGAGATATGCTTTCTTGAGTGGGCAGGAAAGAAGAAGCATCACAGCTACCCTACTGGAAATGCACAGGGAATTTGTCTGACGTAATCATGTCATTTTCCTATTTTTTCTTGGGAGGAAAAAAATGGGTCAGGAATCTTTCTGTATACTGATAATCAGAGTTCTTATACTCATGACTATATCAAATAATAGTTATTAAATAAAGTGAATAGAAGTTGTTGCAAAGAGATTTCCATTGCATTTTTCTCATTTCTTAGTTCCCAAGTTCAACCCTATGTGGCTTGAGGCAAGTACATCCTAGGTATGTTTTATATCGTCATAAGTAAATAGATGTAGGAACTGACTAAGGGAAATTAAAATACTAACAAAAGCAACAAGGATCTTGGCTTATAGGTAAAGATAAGTAAATAGTGTTCATTACAATGTGATTTGCATAGAAAACATCTGTTTTTGAGGTACAGATGCAATCTATCCTATTTGAAATTCAGACGTCTATAAAATAGCTAGTCCATTTGTGATAGTGCTTACATACCAGGTATATAACCAGACTGTATCAGCCAGTCAAATCTGTATTTTAACATTAAATCATTGTCTATTTTTTCCTCCTAGTCACAAAAGTATTTAGTAATTCTGAAGTGCTAGTCTTATGGTTTTCAGGTGAGCCTTGTTCTCATGGCCCAGGATCTGATAATCCTGGGTTACAGGATATTAGGATCCTGTTGAAAAATTACCCCAGATGAGTGGACTCATGCCTCCTAACGTAGATTTAAGATCGCCATTTATTTTTTCTAGGTGTTCATATTTAATAGTGATGATTAGTGGTTTACAAAAAGTCTCTGCTCTTAAAGAAAGAACACTGTTTTGACAGAGCATTGGGACTCAGACCTGGAAGTATTTTAACATGGCCCCAAAACAATCCTAGGAAAACTCCCTTCCTTCCTTCTTCCCTCCCTCCTTCCCTTCCTTCCTTCCTTCCTTCCTTCCTTCCTTCCCTCCACCTATCTCTGTCTCTCTGTCCTGCCCCCCCTTTCTTTAACATAATAGACTCTCCATTCCATCTCTGAGGGTTGGAGTGGGGAAGAAAGATTGGGTGAGGGACAGCATGGGTGAATATTGGGGGGGTGCTTAGAGAATTGGGTGGGAGGCTCATCTCGAAGCTGTTTTTGCATAGCAAGCACCTGTTTTGCTCACATTTCATGTTTGGAAAGACTTGTGGTGAGGACCCAATGGGGATTATTGGAGCCTGCTCTTGGATAAAGATATCTATTGAGAGCATGACTTGATAATAAAGAAGCTGAAATTTTAAAGGATTATTTTCTAGAGTCGTGAAATATGTATGAACATCAGAATATTCTTGGTATCATAGTTGCTACATCAAAACAACATATAAACCACTAATGGTGAGGATGGGGCAGGGAGGAGGGGTATGTATTCTCTCCCAAACTTTTTCATCAGCTGTTTGAACCTTCACTAATGTAGTAAATGATAAATCAGTTTCAGAGCTTTGCTCTTATCTTTTGGAGTTCTAAAAGGTCATAGAAGTGGTCTAAAGATAGCAAAAGGAAAAGCAAGGGCCATGTACCTCATCCCGGCTGGTCTCCTTACTCACAATTCCTAAACTCCTGACCTAAAACACTGCTCATTTCTGCCGCCTCTGCTTTGCTTAGCAAGTTCACCCCTCCCAGAAGCCACCTTCCTTTACTTCTTATCTAATCTATGGATCCCTTTGTAGTTTTAACCACTCCAGCCCCACACATTTCTTCCCTGCCCAGCTTTTATTTCCTATCCTTCAACTTCAGCATCTGCCTATTCAACTGCATTGGAACCTCTTTGAGGGCAGAGAGTTACGCACTGACTCATTTCTGTGTCTGCGTGTTGAGCTTATTTTGAGGCTCTGAGATAAAAAGCCAGGAAGGAAGACACAAAGAACTCTAACAAGTGTAAAAATGCTGGCTAGGAGATTATGCTGCCCTTTGTGTGTTCTTCTTACCATGTAAGATACACACATGGCAGGTGCTCGCATACTTGAAATGGTTGGAAACTGATTACATGTTCCTATGTGTATCATATCCCCAGGAACCTCCAGGATTAGGGTCAGTTGGGTGTTTGGGTCAGTTGATCTGCCCAAGCAATCAATACTCACTCAGGCTGCTATTGGTTTGTCGTGGGCTCACTAAAAAGAGAAGACTTCCTTCTATTATTTATGTTGTAGGAAGCAAATGATAAGAGGCTTGTTGGCAAAATTTTATTTTGCCCATGAAATTTAAACTTAGGACCTTTCTGTTCACACAAATAAGTCCCCAAGTAAGATGAAAAATAAAGTATAAAAATATCACACACACATATATGGACATATACATATATAGTTTATATGTTTATGTGTATAATGTATATGTATATACATGTATGTGTTTATGTGTGTGGGGGTGTGTGTCTGCGTGTGGGCTTAGAAATGAAGAGAGAAGGTGAGAGAGAGAGAGAGAGAACATCTCACAGCTTGTTCTCAAATCTTGAATTTCATCTGGTATCAAGAACCCACCTAAGTTACAGGAATTTCTAAAGACAGGACAGGAAGGGTTTTTAAGACAACTTCTATTTTAAATAAGAGAAGGTGTGCATATCACCATGTGTATGATACTATTTGAATTGCTACAGAAACAATCACAACATAAGCAGAGTCAGTTTTATAGATGTGCTGTATTAGTGCATTAATCCAACACAAATATAATTTTTTCCCCCTACAGTACGCCATGGAACCTAATTATCTGCATATTTGGCCTAGAAATACCTTTATGATGATTGCGCTTCCTAACATGGTAATATAGAATTTATCAATGTAATTTTGCATCTATAAAGTTTTTCATTACTTACTTTTGTATTTTGTATGCATGCCTAATTGCTTTTACACTTAGCACGTGTATACTTTTAACATCATTGTTTAGTCTATTTAGTGATTATATCATTGAAACTTTGGGATTCCTGAGGAAAAACCTGAAGGAATTCCAATTATTTATCGTGGAAAGGAGATTGAACACATATAAGTTACAAGTGGCAGTTTGTGTGTGGTGCCTGTCCTCTCCCCCAAGATGGTGTAGGAGGAAATGGCCTTCCAATAAAGCCAAAGAGACTCGGGTTCTACGCAAGGCAGTCCTTCCAGTGTGTGAGGTGTCTGGGACGTTGGAATATAGATAGTCAAAAAGGGGCATGGCTGTTCTTTCATTAGACCCTAGAGACTTTTTTTGCTCTCTAGATCTAACTACATATTTGTCTAGTGGGTCTTCTTCTGTCCCTTGGCAGCAATGCTGGGGTCCAATGCCTCGTAACATTACCTGAAGAGGAAGAAGAGACAGGAAAAGTGAGGAGAAATTCAACCCAACCAGCCGATTAGTTATATAAGGAGGGTAGTGTCTGCGATTAGTAATCTAAGGAGGGTAGTGGTTGCTTGGTGAAATGGCTGAGGTTTACCGTGTAGAAATTCTAGTAAGCGAGAAGCTGGGGAGCACCTGGGACTTGGGGGGCTTTTCTTTGGGAGCGAGGGGAGAAAGCCAGCTGTGTTTCCTGCTGGCCTGGACATTTCTGCCGGGTGTCCCTCGGCCACAGCAAGAATCTGAGACTACATTCTCTCACACTCTTCCTCTCCTTCTCGCAGAACAGATCTTTCACGTGTACTTTGTTCATGCCCTTTGACGAGTTTGAAAAACTTGTAACCAGCAGTGATGTGCTGGATTTCTTCCAGAAGTACTTTCCAGATTCCATCCCTCTAATTGGAGAGTAAGTTTCAAGATGTGCAAGTGGGCCTTTCTCTCCACTGCTTTGAGCTACTCAAAATCCAAATAAAGGTGCTGCACCTTACTTCCATTTGGATGAAATGTGACTGGTCCTGGACGGGAAGCCTGCCTTAGAGCAAAAGTCTAAAGCGGATGTTGTGCTGTGAGTGGGAATTCTGAAAACCCCATGGCAGGCCCAGTTTCCCTGGGAAAGACAAGTCACCCACATCCCCAGGCCTCTCTGCCTCCTGTGTGGGCTCTCAGGCCCTTGGAGGTTGGTGTGCTGCAGAGTGGGGCTGTGCTTCCCTCTGCTGGTGGGCACACAGGTCCAAGGCCCAGCAGATGCGAGTCGGGGTCCTCACTTTCTAGCTGGGTTCACTTTCCTAGCTCACAGGGCCCTCCTGGGAACATGGCGATCCATAGCGGTACCTGCCCCAGAGTGTTGAGAGGACAGGACAAGTTCTTGCCCATAGATCGTTCGGCACAGGGCCTGGCACATACAGAGCCCCCCAGCTGAGAGCTAGCTTGTTAGCTGTCTGGTTTATGACCCACGGCCCCTCTGCCCCCGTCAATGCCACCCCCCCCCCAGGGTCTTGTCACTGGGTCTCACTAAGTACCTCTGCCCCCACTGTCCCTCCCTGGAATCCAGCTCACTCCCCACCTCCAGCAGGGTTTTCATGGAGGCAGCACAATGCTGCAGAAAGCGAGACTTAAGGCTGCTTCTGCCCCTCACTCCCTGAGTCTCAGATTGCTCATCTTTACAATGGGCATCAGGACATCTACCTTTGGGGGGCAGTTGTGACGTGACATGCACCAACTATATAAAAGGGTTGGCCCACTGCCAGCCCACAGCAGCTCTCTTTAAAATGGTCGATTTCGATCCTTACCTGCTGACTCAGTGTGCACTGATCTCCCTTTCTCTGATGTTGAGAAATCTCTGCACGCCACAATTTACCCCTTATGTTTCGTGGTTATTTCTTGCCTCTCCAACCAGACTTAAAATTCTTGAGGGTATGTACTGTTTCTCTACTTACAACTGCCACAAATCCTCTGTAGATGCCTGACGCTCACTAGCTTCCAAATCTATGTAAAGTCGCATTCATTTTAGTTTTTGGTGTGTGTGGCTTTAATCAGATGCACCACGTCTCAGTTTTTCCACTAAAACCTAAAACACAACAGAACAGTTGAAAATTGCATGACCCGCACGCCTGATAAGAAAATTTCATAACACATAACACAGATGCATTTCAAGTTCTTGAGATGCAGTCAAACTTGTCCTGGTTGGATGTGATTAACATTGTTGAGAACAAAACAGGCAATTAGAACAATGGAATTTCAGGAACTCGAAGAAACTTCAGTTTCTCCTTTTCCTGTTTTCTTTCTGGCATTTTTGTGTGTTTCTCAATAAAATCCAATGGTAATGAAGTCAGTACATCTGAAAGAATTATGCAGGATTTAATACCCAACTTCAGGTGCTTATGTTCTGGTTGTTTCCCTCTGAAGGCAAACCCTGGTACAAGATTTTTTCCTGTTGCCGGCACAGCCCATGATATCTGTGAAGTGCTCTTCTTTTCACCTGAAGTCACACTGTGTGCTGATGGGGGACGCAGCTCACGCCATTGTGCCCTTTTTTGGGCAAGGAATGAATGCAGTAAGTCCTTTCTCCCAAAGTCAGTCAGTCTCAACCAAAAAATCGTAAATAACAATCATGCCTAAAACTATCCCCACATAATGTCTGAGAAAACAATCAATTCCACAATCCTACCAGCTGTTTAGATTGATCACCAGCTATAGTCAAGTCTTGGGTTGCTTGATCCAGTAATTTCACATAGGAAAAAGCAATAATGCAGAAGACGGTTTTCTGTGCAGTTAGAAAATATATTGATAGCTTGAAATTTGGGAACCTGTCAGCAATTCAAGCCTTCATTAAAACAATTTTTTTTGAGATTATGCATAAATATATAAATGTTAGGCTCAAAAAAGAAAAAGAGCCCAAACTGTCTGTTGTTTTCTCCACTTTTTCTTTCCAAAGGAAAGGAAAATGCAATTGACAGAGTTGAAGAAGACTATGAAATAGATTTGATGTTGAATACTACTGCTTTCATGAAAGTTTTATTGTTCTGGCTAGAAAAAAATATTTCTGAAAAGAAATAGTGCTCAAATATGAAACATTAATTTCAAGGAATCCTAAAATAGTTACCTAGACAGACAATTATTTTGTGTGTGTTTGATAACTAATAGCTTTATAATCACAGCCTTTTATTGTTTTGGTGATCGGGATCTATCCCAAGTGTAAATAGGCTATAAATCTAATCACTTATATTTTCCACAAAGTAGTCTAAACACTTTGTTTTACAAACACCTAAGAACACACCAATTTTAGGATAGTGGATAAGGGCCCGGGCTCTGGCAGTATAAGGCCCGGTTCAAATCCTGGCTCCAAGATATATTAGAATATGTTCTTGCTCAACTAACTTAAACTTACCTTTACTTCCTTGTCTGTAAAATGGGTTTTCAATAGTGCCTACACCATAGAAGTTCTTGGGGGATAAATGAATGAATTAAGTAAAGAATTTAAAAGTGTTATTATCTCAGCCTATGTGGTATTTTGCATCTCTAACTTCCTGTAGCATTAATAGTCTATATTGATGACAAGAATATTTATTTGCTTCAGATATAATCTCTATAATTGATGTGAAAAATATTTTTTTAACGTTTACATTTTTTATATTGTCTCTAAAACTATGGTTTGAATTCCTAGAAAGCAGGAAACCTAGCTTTTGATTTTCTTCTTCCCCACTGCGTTTAGCGTCAAACCTTACCAAATAGTGT
Source organism: Phoca vitulina (assembly GCF_004348235.1). Taxonomy (NCBI): domain Eukaryota; kingdom Metazoa; phylum Chordata; class Mammalia; order Carnivora; family Phocidae; genus Phoca; species Phoca vitulina. The sequence continues at coordinate 5,274,350 of NW_022589757.1, read as the reverse complement.
TAATTTTGTGGATTTCATGACATTGGAAATTTGCTTTAATCTTTGGTTTAAAGGAACTAAATTAATATGAGAGTTCTAGCCTGTCATTAATTTCTCTAAATGTGAAGCTTAAAGACTGAACAGTTTAAATAAGATTCGAATACTCATGTTAGAGCAATATAATTGTTCTTGCTTCTTAAAGAAGCAGTGGAATCCATCAAAATTACAAGAGTAATTTAAAATTTTGATCAAATTCCAAATCATTATAATCAATATGCATTAGGCAAAGACAAACCATCAGGTATGCAATTGAGGGTCATTTATGATCCTAATTTAATGCCATACGTGACTAAGCAGCTGTGTGCTGGTTGAAGGCAAACATCCTATGAACCATACTCACCAATGGGAAGTCTGTTCAAAATTGCTCAGAAGCTTTCATTATTTCCAGTTTATTTTTCCCTATTTTTTCTTATTTCAGGGCTTTGAAGACTGCTTGGTATTTGATGAGTTAATGGATAAATTCAATAATGACCTTAGTAAGTAAAATTTGTCAAATGGACATGGACTAGCCCTGCTGATTAATTGTGGACCTATTTCTGACCCTGGAGGAGGGCAAACCCATGATGCATTTTTCCTGCTCAGGATTATAAATTTTTCTGTTAGCAGCCTATGCCACTAGTACCTACTCAGACAAGGAGCACCCAGAGAGGGAAACATAGTTTCTTTTAAGGTTTGTACCTGGAGGTCTGTGCAGTGATCCTCACGAAGAAAGACGTTCCCAGGACCAACATTTGCTCAGAATACACTCCTTGCTCTCCCTTTCCACCTGGGGAACCTGCACCTGCATCTCCCCCCCACCCCAGAAACACTTGCAGGAGCTCCACTGCTTTCTTGCTTGTTGCCTTATCAACGTTGCAGTTGCTACTTCCATTTGCCTTTGGTTAAAACTGATTCCACCAGATATATTGATTTGATGGATCCTGGAGTTTAAGATATTTATATGTAATGTGGAAATTAAATTAAATTAAATTAAATGTACACCATAAGTTGCTAACAATAGCCCGAGACCTGGATAACTGTTACTGCTTCTCGGCATCCGTGGTCTCAAAGGCTACCTGTGAATTTAAACCGCGTTCAGGTAAGGGATAGATGTAGAGAACTGGCTGTAAGTCTACACCCAGATTCCAGTCCTGACTTGCCAACTTACCTGTAAGACCTTGAGCAAGTCGTTTCAGCTTTTTGAAGTCTTGGGTTTTCTTTTTTTTCTTTTCCATCTATATAGTGGGGACAATAATACTAACTTCAGAGAGATGTGAAAATGAAGTAAAATTATTTGTGTAAAGCTTTTTTATTTATTAGTTTCAGAGGTAGAGTTTGGTGATTCATCAGTTGCATATAACACCCAGTGCTCATTACATCACATGCTCTCCTTAACGCCCATCACCCAGTTACCCCATCCCCCTACCCCCGCCCCTCCAGTAACCCTCAGTTTGTTTCCTATAGTTTAGAGTCTCTTAGGGTTTGTCTCCCTTTCTGATTTCATCGTACTTTTTTTCCCTCCCTTCCCCTATGATCCTCTATTTTGTTTCTTAAATTCCACATAAAAGTGAAATCATACAATAATTGTCTTTCTCTGATTGACTTATTTCACTTAACATAATACTTTCTAGTGTCCATCGACAGATGAATGGATAAAGAAGATGTGGTATATATATACACACACACACATATATATACACACATATATATATACATATATATATATATACATTTATACAGTGGAATATTACTCAGCCATCAAAAAACGAAATCTTACCATTTACAACAATGTGGATGGAACTAGAGTGTATTATGCTAAGTAAAGCTTTTTTTAAAAAAACGTCTGGCACAAAGTGAGTTCACAGTAAATGTTTGTGATGGTGTTTTAGGAAGTCCTTGGACACTGGTGTCTGGATCAGAAGAGACTAGAGGGTCCAGGGTAAAGTTCTTCTGGTTTTCTCCTTCCTTTTCCAGTCATCTTGCTCAGATGCTCCAGATCCAGAGGCATTTTGTTTCCTCCCGTCTCTGCCCTGGTGGGATTGATCTGCATGTGATAGGCATGACGGAGGGGATGGAGGGTTCATATGTCAGAACATACTGTCAGCACTGGTCTTGGTTACTACAGAACAAAGATAAAACAATACTGATTATGACAATGAGACTCAACTAGCATTACTGAACATTTCATATGTGTTGGGTATCTTGCTATATTTTTTAATCCATTTTCTCATTTAGTCTCCATGGAAAACATGGGGCATATGTACTATTGTCCCTGTTTTACAACTTGTCCCTATTTTACAAGCTTAGAGACTTAGAGTAACTCACCCAAAGTCATATAGCTACAAGTGTTGGATCTGGGACTGACAGCCAGGTTCTCTGACTTTTGAAATGGCATCCTTAATAACTAGCGTGGATTGGCCTTGTGAGAGTTATACTGGTTAGTCATTCATTTATCAGACATTTATTCAGTATTTACCATTTACCTGGTTAAGATTTCGGACATGAATAAAACATGAGGCCTACCTCTGGGAGATCACAGAATAATGATGGAACTGATAGTTAGCTGATAAGGTGTCTTCGGTACAGTGAAATAAATGTGGATGGTGTGGCAAGAAAGGACATAAAGGAGAGTAGAAGATTCTAAGTGGGACTGTGTGGGGAGGGGTCACTGACCATCATTTCTATGAGCTGCTTTCCATTTGTGAAATAAAGAAAATAATGATTGGCTAACCAACAAGTATATGTTATATTAACTTTATCATAAGTTTTATTTAATCATAGTAGGAAATGCTTGTGTGTTATTGTTCAGTATTCATAGATTATTGGTCATTCAGCCTGGTTACCCAAAGTTTGAAAAGATTAGAACAGTGGTAGAGTATACACCATTTAATTTGACTGGTATAGAGGCCGGCACATTTTCATAGACTGTATTGGAAACGATGTATTATTCAACTTGGCTCCTAGGTATGTGTCTTCCTGAATATTCAAGATTGAGAATTCCAGATGACCACGCGATCTCAGACTTGTCCATGTATAATTACATAGAGGTGAGTGAGGGGGTTGGGCTCCATTCCATGAGATCATTCCTGATAGTCTAACAGATAGTCTTTTCTTTTTAAACAAAATTTTTAAAATTTTAATTCCAGTGTAGTTAACATACAGTGTTATATTAGTTTCAGTATAGAATACAGTGATTCAACAATTCTATACATTGTTCAATGCTCATCATGGTAAATATACTCTTTAATCTCCATCACCTCTTTCCCTCATCCCCCCACCGACCTCTCCTCTGGTGACCACCTGTTTGTCCTCTGTAGTTAAGTCTCTTTTTTTGTTTGTCTCCTTTTTTCTTTGTTTGGTTTGTTGCTTAAATTCCACATATGAGTGAAATCATATGGTATTTGTCTTTCTCTGACTGACTTATGTCACTTAGCTTAATACACTCCAGGTCCATCCATGTTGTTGCAAATGGCAAGATTTCATTCTTTTTTTATGGCTGACTAATATTCCGTTTTATATATATATATATATATATATATATATATATATATATATATACATACTATATATAAAATCACCTCTTCTTTATCCTTTCATCTATCAATGGACACACTTGGGCTGTTTCCATAGTTTGGCTACTGTAAATAATTCTTCAATAAACATAGGAATGCATATATCTTTTCAAATTAGTGTTTTCATATTCTTGGGTAAACTCTTAGTAGTGGAATTATTGATTCATATGTAATTCAATTTTTAATTTTTTGACAAACCTCCATACTGTCTTCCACAGTGGCTGTACCAGTTTGCATTCCCACTAACAGTGCATGATGGTTCTTTTTTTTCCATATCCTCATCAACACTTGTTGTTTCTTATGTTTTTAATTTTAGCCATTCTGACAGGTGTGAGGTGATAACTCATTATGATTTTGATTTGTACTTCTCTGATGATGAGTGATGTTGAGAATCTTTTTGTGTGTCTGTTGGCCATCTGTATGTCTTCTTTAGAGAAGACATGTCTTCTGCCCATTTTTAATTGGATTCTTTGGTGTTTTTTGATGTTGAGGTATGTATGTTCTTTATATTTTGGATACTAACCCTTTATCAAATACGTCATTTGCAAATATCTTCTATTTTGTAGGTTTTGTTGTCTTTTAGTTTTGTTGATTGTTTCCTTTGCTCTGTAGGAGCTTTTTATTTTGATGTAGTCTCAATAGTTTATTTTTGTTTTTATTTCCTTTGCCTCAGGAGATATATCTAGAAAAATGTTGCTAAGGCCAGTATCACAGAAATTATTGCCTGTGCTCTCTTCTAGGATTTTTATGGTTTCAGGTCTCATATTTAGAGATTTAATCCATTTTGAGTTTATTTTGTGTATGGTGTAAGAAAGTGGTCCAGTTTCATTCTTTTGCATGTGGCTGTCTAGTGTTCCCAACACCATTTGTTGAAGAGACTATCTTTTTCCCATTGCATATTTTTGACTCCTTTGTCAAAGGTTAATTGACCACATAATTGTGGTTTTATTTCTGAGCTCTCTATTCTCTTCCATTGATCTATGTGTCTATTTTTGTGTCAGTATCATACTGTTTTGGTTACTATAGCTTTGAAGTATATCTTGAAGTCTGCGATTGTGATACCTCCAGTTTTATTCTTCTTTTTCAAGATTTCTTTGGCTATTTGGGGTCTTTTGTGGTTCCATACAAATTTTAAGATTATTTGTTCTAGTTCTGCATAAAAGGCTGTTGGTATTTTGATAGGAATTGCATTAAATGTGTAGATTGCTTGTGGTAGTATGGACATTTTAACAATATTTGTTCTTCCAATCCATGAGCATGGAATGTCTTTCGTTTTGTTTGTCGTCTTCAATTTTTTTCATTAATGCTTTGTAGTTTTCAGAGTATAGGTTTTTCACTTCCTTGGTTAAATTTATTCCTGGGTATTTTATTATTTTTGGTGCAATTGTAAATGGGATTGTCTTCTTACTTTCTCTTTTGCTACTTCATTATTAGTGTATAGAAATGCAATGGATGTCTGTATATTAATTTTGTATCCTGCAACCATACTGAACTCATTTATCAGTTCTAGTAGTTTTTTGGTGGAGTCTTTAGGGTTTTCTATATATAGTATAATGTCATCTGCAAATAGTGAAAGTTTTACTTCTTCCTTACCAATTTGGATGATTTTATTTCTTTTTCTTCTCTGATTGCTATAGCTGGATTTCCAGTGCTATGTTGAATAAAAGTGGTGAGAGTGGACATCTTTCTCTTGTCCCTGATCTTAGGGAGAAAGCTCTCAGTTTTTCACCAGACTATGTTAGCTGTGGGTTTTTCATATATGGCCCTTATTATGTTGAGGTATAGTCCCTCTAAACCTACTTTGTTGAGGGTTTTTATGATGAATAGATGTTGTACTTTGTCAAATGCCTTTTCTACATCTATTGAAATGATCATATGATTTTTATCTTTTCTCTTATTGATGTGATGTATCACATTGATTGATTTGTGAATATTGAACCACCCTTGCATCTCAGGGATAAATCCCACTTCGTCACAGTGAATGATTTTTTTTAAAGTTGTTGGATTTGGTTTGCTAGTATAATGTTGGGGATTTTGACATCTACGTTAATCAGAAATATTGGCCTATAGTTATCTTTTCTGTGGTGTCTTTATCTGGTTTTGTACTAGGGTAATGCTGGTCTCATAGAATGAATTTGGAAGCGTTCCTTCCTCTTCTATTTTTTGGAATAGTTTGAGAAGAATATGTATTAACTCTTTAAATATTTGGTAGAATTGACCTGTGAAGCCATCTAGTCCTGGACTTTTGTTTGTGGAGGGTTTTTTGATTTCTGATTCAATTTCTTTGCTGGTAATTGGCCTATTCAAATTTTCTATTTCTTCCTGATTCAGTTTTGTGATGTTATATGTCTCCAGGCATATGACAAAATTTTTCATAATATTTTTTATAATCCTTTGTATTTCTGTGGTGTTAGTTATTATTTCTCCTCTTTCATTTCCGATTTGTTTATTTGGGGCTTCTCTCTTTCTTTGATGAGTTTGACTAAAGATTTATTAATTTTGTTGAACTTTTCATAGAACTAGCTCCTAGTTTCATTGATCTGTTCTATTTTTTTTAATTCTTTTTTCATTTATTTTTGCTCTAGCCTTTATTATTTCCTTCTTTCCACCAGTTTGGGGTTTTATTTGTTCTTCTTTTTCTAGTTCCTTTAGGTGTAAGGTTAGGTTGTTTGAGATTTTTCTTGCTTCTGGAGTAGGCCTGTATTGCTATAAATTTCCCTCTTAGAACAGCTTTGCTGAATTGCAAAGATTTTGGACCATTTTGTTTTCATTTTCATTTGTCTCTATGCATTGTCTGATTTACTCTTAGATTTCTTGGTTGACCCATTCCTTATTTAGTAGCATGTTATTTAACCTCCATGTATTTGTGTTCTTTCTAGACTTTTTCTTGTGGTTGATTTCTAGTTTTATAACACTGTGGTCAGAAAAGATGTATGGTATGACTTTGATCTTTTTTAATTTATTGAGACTTGTTTTATACCCTAATATGTGATCTATTCTGGAGAATGTTCCATATGTTTTAGGATGGAATGTTCTAATATATTGTTAGATCCATCTGGTCCAATGTGTCATTCAAAGCCACTGTTTCCTTGCTGATTTGTTTGATCTATCCACTGATGTGAGTTGGATGTTAAAGCCCCTACTATTATTGTATTATTATCAATTACTTCTTTTATGCTTCTTATTAGCTTCTTTATGTATTTGGGTCCTCTCATGTTGGTGCATAAATATTTACAATTGTTCTATATTCTTGTTGGATTATTCCCTTTATGATTATATAATGTCTTCTTTGTCTCTTGTTACAGTCTTGTTTAAAGTCTATTTTGTCTGATAGAAATATTGCTACTCTGGCTTTCTTTTCAGTTCCATTTGCATGACAAATGCTTTTCCATCCCTTTACTTTTAATTTGCATGTGTCTTTAGGTCTGAAATGAGTCTCTTGTAGGCAGTATATAGATGGGTCTTACTTCTTTTATCCATTCTGTCACCTTGTGTCTTTTAATTGGCACATTTAGCCCATTTACATTCATGGTAATTACTGATAAGTAGTATTTATCGCCAGGTTGTTGCTTCTTTTATGGTTGTTTTGTAGTTCTTCTCTGTTCCTTTCTTCTCTTGCCCCATTCTCTTATGGTTTCCTGGCTCCTTAGTGGTATATTTGGATTCTTTTCTCTTTATTTTTGCATATCTATTGCTGGTTTTTCATTTGTGGTTTATATATAACAAAGAATGCTTATAGAATTCTATATTAAGTTGATGGTCACCTAAGTTTGAGCCCATTCTAAAAGCACTAATTTTTTACTCCTCTCCCTCTATCCCACATTTTAGGTATATGGGTATATTTATATCCTTTTATTTTGTGAATTTCTTGACTGATTTATATAGATATACTGATTTTTACTGCTTTTGTGCTTCCTACTTTTCTTACTCTTATGGTCTTTCCTTTCCACTCAGAGTCCCCTTTAACATTTCTTGTAGGGCTGGGTTAGTGTCATTAATTCCTTTAACTTTTGTTTGTCTGGGGAACTTTTTATCTCTCCTTATATTTTGAATAATAGCCTTGCTGGATAGTGTAGTTTTGGCTGCAAGTTTTTTCTTTCAGTACTTTGAATATATCATGCCACTCCCTTCTGGCCGCTGAAAAATCAACTCATAGCCTTAGGGCGTTTTCCCTGTATGTAACTGTTTTCTTGCTGCTTTTAAGATACTCTATCACTACTTTTTGCCATTTTAATTACTATGTGTCTTGGTGTGAACCTTCTTGGGTTGATTTTGTTGGGGGCTCTCTGTGCCTCTAGGATCTTGCTATCCATTTCCTTCCCCAGATTCAGGAAGTTTTCAGCTATTATTCAAATAAATTTTCTGCCCCCTTTTCTCTCTCTTGTCCTTCTGGGATCTCTATAATCTGAATATTCTTATGTTTGATAGTGTCACTGATTTCCCTTAGTCTACTTTCATTTATTATTATTTTTTCTCTCTCTTGTTCAGCTTGATTGCTGTCCATTACTCTGTCCTCCAGGTCACTGATCCATTCTTCTGCAGCCTCTAGTCTACTATTTATTCCCTCTAGTGTAATTTTAATTTCAGTTACTGAGTTCTTCAAATTGATTTGTTCTTTTTTATGTTTTCTATCTCTTTGTTGAGTGTCTCACTGAATTCCTCCACTCTTTTCTCAAGTCCAGTGAGTGACTCTATGGCCATTACTTTAAATTCTCTATCAGGCATATTACTTATCTCCATTTCACTTAGGTCTCTTGTTCCGATTTTGTCCTGTTCTTTCATTTGGGACTTATTCCTCTGTCTCATTTTGCCTAAGTCGCTGTATCTGTTTCTGTGTGTTAGGAAAGTAAGCTACATCTTCTGCTCTTGAAAGTAGTGGCCTTTTGAAGAAGAGGTCCTGTGGTGCCCTGCAGTGCAGTGTCTCCTGTTCACCAGAACCTGACACTTCAGGGGAGTCTCTCATGTTAGTTGCCTGTGCCCTGTTGTGGCTGAGCCACATTTGCCTTCAGTCCAAGCATCTGCAGACGCTGTCTTTGCCTGTTGTGGTTAGGGTTTTATCCCTGTGTAGTTAGTGGGCCAAGCTGGGACTACCTTGGAGTTGAGTTGAGTCAGACCAGGTGTTGGTCAGGGCTGTCATACCATCAAACTACAGGGCGCTCTCCCTCTGTTGTCCCCTGAGTTTTTGTTGGTGGGAAGAGCCTGCATTCAGGCTCTGCCCTCAGCCCAATGCTGGGGCTGCCATTGGACTGGTATGTGTGGTCATATTTCTTTCTCCCCAGGGCAGGAGTCACTTTGGAGTGGTGCTGACCCCTGTTGGGGCTGCTTGCCACTGCCAGGCTTGTGGCACTGCTTTGGGTGGACTTCTGCCAAGGGTGTGTTGGAAGTGGCAGATCTGCAGGAAAATGTGGGGGTGGGTGTGCTGTTAGCAAGGTAGGTGGAGATAGTTGGTGCTGCAGTGGTTCTGGCAAGTGTCCATGTGTTGAAGCTGGGGGTGGGGGAGGGAATGGCATGCACCAGCTCTTTTTTTCTTGGAGAAGTCTCCCAAAGATACCTGTCCCTCAAGCACATGCTCTGAGATTAGTAAATAAATCTTCCCGCATTTCCTAGGCATTTTTCAAACTCTTGCTTCTATACTATATTGTATATCAGTGATTCTGTTTGTTGTGCTGTCTCTTTAAGGGTGGGGATTCAGTTTCCTCTCACCCTCCAGCTCTCTCCCAGCGGAGCCCTCTGATTTTTGAAGTTCCAGGTGTTAAGCCCCACTGACTGTAAGAACTCTCCAAGTTAGGCCCCTCTAGTTTTCAAAGCCAAATGTTATGTGAATTTGTCCTCTCAGTGTGGGTGCCCTATGCCTAGGGTGCCTGGCGTGGGGCCTCCTGCTCTCCGTTCTCCATGCCAGCAGTGCCCTTACCTCCTACAGATAGTCCTGTGGGTCACTGTGGCTCCTGACTGTGTCTCTGTCCTTCCTACCTTCTTCAATGTGGCCTCTTCCCTATACTTAGCTGTGGAGAGTCTGTTCTGCCAGCTTCGGGTCATTTTTCTGGGTTTTTTACACTGATGTGGTTGTTATCTAAATGTATCCATGGGATGAGATGAACCTAGGATCCTCCTACTCTGCAATCTTCCCCAGAAGTCACAAATGTTCTTTAATTTTTCTTTGCTCCAGCCCCATCACATACATGCCAAATAAGAATAGGTACAAAAAGAATACACACACACACACACAGTATTCCTTGCACATGGGTGGATTGTGACTATAGACGTGACAATGACCCATACACATCATGTCCATCTACATTTTAGGGACATTTAAGAGGTAACAAAGATGACAAAATTCTGATTTCAATCACTGATAATTCACAGGCTCAAACCTTAGACATTTGGTAGAGCTAGTAATATTTTATTTTAAGGAAAATATAATTTTGATATGTATTAACATATTTGGAAGATTTAAGAAACATTAAATGACCTTAACACTGTTAACATTATAAGCTACAAATTTGGAGTAGCTTTATAATATCCGTTGAGGCCTTATGCACCGAAAAAAAATATGTATATACCAAAGAAATTCATGGTCAGAGGATCAATACTCAGAAGAAAAACACAATTACATTTTGAGTCAGTCACATGAAAAACTCACAACAAATAGTTACGGTTAAACTTTTTAAATGATCAAATGAAAAATCCTACAAGATAAATTTAAAGAAAAGACAGAAAAAATAAAAAAAACTAGACAAAAAAGATAAAGTGGATTTCAGTTTGAGCAGAATTGTTTCATATGTGGTGAAGGAAGTTCTATAGGATACTGAAAGTCTTCGCTGATGTAACTTGCATGTGTCTTTAAAAACAAGACAGCTATAACACAATATTTGTTCTCAGAATGGAGTAAGTCAAGACAGACACAGCTTCAAAGATCCCTTCTTGCCATGAAGATTCCAAACCAGCCAGGAAACAATGGCAATTAGTCAAATCTTTGGTCCCACAGACTATCCCCAGATCTGGTTGAACAAACCTTTCACTGAAATGGAGTTCCCGTATTGCCCCATGAGCAAAATAGAGTTCTCTAACAGGTTTAAAGCAGTTGCTCAACCTTTTCAAGGTAATGTCTTATACTTTTACTAAAAGGGATTGGAAATGACTGTTAAGGAAATAAGAATTTGACTACACGGTGTCCAGCTTTGCAGTGAATGGGAATATGTTGTAGTAAAGAAATAAACGTTATTCATTGGAGGTGTTCTTTAAGACTCTTACGTTATTGCAGATGAGAGCACATGTCAACTCGAGGTGGTTCATCTTCCAAAAGAACATGGAAAGATTTCTTCATGCTCTTATGCCATCTACCTTTGTCCCTCTCTATACCATGGTAAGGTCTGGATTTAAGACACCTCCTCATTTTATTCTTCTGTTTAGCCATTAAAGAATCACAAGAATACTTTTTAAATGTCCTTACAGGTCACCTTTTCCAGAATAAGATACCACGAGGCAGTGTTGCGCTGGCACTGGCAGAAGAAGGTCGGAACAAATCGAAGTTCATAGTGTTACGGTTATGGTTCTTCAGGCAGATTCAGAAACAATGTGATAGACACCAAATGTTTGCTTCCAAATAAAAACTGTCCTGGTACACAGAGGGTAAAGTGCCTAATGAACAAAATTACAAAAAGGGAGAAAGGAAGAGAGAGCAAGCAAGAGGGGGAGAGAGAGAGAGTGCTTCTGAAGGGAAGAAATTCAAAAAAGAAACTGATGCTATTATTTATTTATTTTTTTAAGATTTTATTTATTTAGAGAGAGAGAGTGCGAGCACAAGTGGGGGAAGGAATAGAGGGAGAGGGACAAGCAGACTCCACGTTGAGCTCAGAGCCTGACGTGGGGCTTGATCCCACAATCCTGAGACCATGACCTGAGTCAAAATCAAGAGTCAGACACTTAACCAACTGAACCACCCAGGCGCCCCTGATGCTAGTATTTCTAAAAGTTTTACTTTATTTTAGCAATGTGATTTTTTTACTTTTATTTAGCAACTGAATTTTGCTCCATGCAGTATCTTTATGGGTATAATTTGTAAAACTGGACAGAATTGAATCACTTATAAAACATAATCTAATTCCAATTTAATGCCATAACATGTTCATTTTAAGCAGCTGACCCAGAGATGCCAGTAAATAGACATTCAGATTCCTGATCTTTGACTTTGAAAATCTGACAAGTTTATTCATTCAGCAAATCATTTTATTCAATGTCTAGACACTGAGCTGGGCATGGTGATGAATAAGCAGCAGCCCCTCTCCTCCTGTAGCTCAGAGGCTGGTGGGGCAGGCTGACAGCTTCTGTGGAGAGGCACAACTGCCTTGGAGGAGAACGGAAGGGGCCGGGGTGGGTGGGGCTCAGTGGGCCTGGAAGGCAGCCCTGATGTGTGAGAATGGCCGGAGGTGCAGCTGGAATGGCAAGAAGGACCTCAAGCATTTTGAATATTATGTCGAGGGAAGCAAGGAGACCAATGGAGACTAATAGACTCAGGTGTGGATTTTAGAAAGAATGCTTTGCTGTGTGGAGACTGGATTGGAAGGAATCTAGATTTATGCCTACAAAGATGAAAAAAATAGGACCCCGGCCCTCAAGGAGCTAAAAGTCTAATAGGGGAAAGACAGTGACAGGCAGTGAGAATGTGGGACACTTAATGCCACCAAGCCAATCACTCTTCTCATGGAGACTCTGTGCAGGGTCTGAGCAGTGACTGAATCATTTGTGGCTTCAGCACAGTACTCTTCTAAGATAGCACTATAACTCTTTTTATAAACTGTGTGTGTGTTTATGGCTATACAAAGGCAGACTGCTAAGAATTCATTATACAGAACACATGGATTCAGTTATTTCTGGGAAGGGAGAGAGGACAGAGACAGAGGAAGGAAGCTCCAAATTCCTGACCTTACCAACCACTATAGGTCTTGACCTAGTGATCATGCAATTAAATTGCTGTTTTAGGTTAAAGAACAAAGAAGACATTGTATACTCCTTGGTTGTTTAAGAATGAAGTCTTTTAAGATCTTTATCTCTGGACAAATAAAATGAGACTTCTTGCTGTTTTTACAGGTGATAAACAAAGGACTCTTTTTCTTTGGGGCACTGATAGCCATTGGTAGTACCTACCTATTTATGAGCTCCATGTCACTGAGACCCCTGCACTACTTCAGAAGACCATGGGACTGGCTCACTTACTTCCAGATAACAGGACATGTTTCCCTGCAAACTCCATGGAGTCACTAGAAAAAAATCCCAATATCATTAGCAGGTGATATAAAGATTCTGAAGTGGCAAATGGATTTCTTTTTAACTAAAACTAAGGATCAAAACCATGTTTCTATCATCATCTTTAATTCACTAGTGAAAAATATATGTCAGCTTACAATTAAATTCAGTATAGAATTTCTCTGTGTGTTCACTGTGATTATTGGGGGGGGGGAACCAACCCCAAACTACAGTTTAAATTGCAAAACACAGCTTTTCCACAACACTACACATAGATGTGGTCATTCTAAATATAAAAATGCAATGATGAAGATCTCTTTCACTTCTCAAAAAGTAAAGCACCAGAGGCCTCAAGGAAGACATTGATCACATCTTCTCTTTCAAGGACATAGTTAAGGTCACAATGGGACTGACTCCTAACACCCAGGACTAAGAACTATGATTTGCCTAACATGTTAAGTACAGTTTTGATCACGTGGATGGAACTTATCCAGCATAGAGCTCAGCTTCATTTACTAAAACTGGAAGTATAAATGAGGAATTTGGGGCACTCTAGAGAGTTACAAAATGAACTAATTTTATTTCACAGTCTTCAAAGGCCAGTATTACCTTTTGAAGATTAAAAAAAGGGGGGGGCTATTAATCCCATACTAAGTGAAGAATAAGAAGAGTTTTATTTACAAATTAAACATCGATATATACAACAGAGTGGAAAGGAAATAAGGGAAGACAGTTTTCATAGAAATTATTCCATTTGAGACTCTCAAGAAGCAGTTTACTAACCAGCGATAAACTTGATTTTGAAAAGTTCTTTTAGTGAAAACATTTTCTTTGGTTCTTCCTTCTTCAGTTGAGCAACTGAAACACTCAGAAGTCTTTCAAACATGATTAATCATGAAGATGCTACACCAGTAGGACAGTCACCTAAGAAATAAAAACTAGGCAATAAAATTAAATGGTTTAGTTTCTTTTTTATATAGTTAAAGAAATCCTTGAGTTCTAATGAGCTGTGTGTAGTCTAAACAATGACTCATGGGAAAATGGCATCTTCGCTAACACTGACCATTGATTAGCCAGTAGACTGACTGAAGAGCAAAAAGGATTAAATAATACATTTTATGAGTACAGTTTTACACTTACTTTCATCCCCTTCAAATGTAGGTTTGTTTAATTTTTTGCTTGGAACTCCTTTTCTAAACCCAAAACTCTTGGCAAAATTGTGGCAAATTGTCAAGAAGAGAAGATAATCTTGCCGAGTTATGTTTGAAATGAAACATGGAAATACTTATCGGCCATCAACACATCCTTTCCATGTACATCCCTGCTAATGTATGATTCCCTAGCCTCCATGATTACTTTGAAATTCACCACCTTTTCTTTGCTGGGTTGCTTTTTAATATTCTTTCTGGAGCTTGCTTAGCAGCATTGCTTGTATACTATACAATATAGTATAGAAGCAAGAGTTTGAAAAATGCCTAGGAAATGCGGGAAGATTTATTTACTAATCTCAGAGCGTGTGCTTGAGGGATAACACCTTGCCTATTCATCTTGAAGCTTCTCTATATCATACTGCATACAGCAAGTCTTTTTTTTTTTCAGAGGAAGCCAAGGTGCTGATTTTCTTTTTCACCCTGGAATTGTCTCTTTGATAAATTTGATTGGTCAAACAGAGGATGTGACTATGATTAGGATCCAACACTACAGAAAATTTGAGATTTCCTAGTGATTTCACACATGTATGATACAAAGTTATTTTTACAGCTATTTTTGAGCTGTGAATACAGCTAAGTATTTTTGAGAAAAATGTATTATGTGCCTTGGAAAATAGTGTCATTTAAAAAAATATATTCAAAATGAAAATTTTCAACATGTTAGAAGTTGATGGTGCCAGATGCCCATCTTGTGCCATAAGTGGTTTTTCGTTATGGAAAGCACCCATTGAATTAAAACAATTGTCTTGCTCAGTTGCTTCCAGAGACTAGAAAGCATATGGGCAATTCAGATTTCCTGCTGAGCCACAAAAGTTCTGTTGATATTGTGGGAGCCCAGGGCAGGCTGCCCGAAAATATGCCACAATTTTGAATTAAACTTCCTTAAGAAACAGCAAGTGCAAAAAAGACAGTCTGACCTTCCTTTGTCCCCCTGAAAGCAGGAAATCTCTTGTGTGACAAGTACCTCCCTAAAGCAGGGGGTAGAGAGACATCTGTATCATCAGAGAGAGAGAATTGAGGGCTGAAAAAACCTACATAAATAAACCTTACTTTTACTAAATTACTACCCAGCCCAAATCCCGTTTAGAATTCTTTACTGATCGAAGCTCCCAAACATGAGTTTTCCTGTCCTGTCAATTCCTTATAGATTTATGTCTCTTTGTCTAAAATGTGTAAAAGCTACATGTCTTGCTCATTTCTTTGGGTCTCAATTTTATTATTGGGCCTCCATGCACGCAGAATTAAACTTTTGGGTTTTTTTTCTCCTGTTAATCTGTCTCATGTCAATTTTATTCCTACACCAGGCAGAAGAAACTTTTAGGGCAGAGGAAAGTTTTTCCTCCCCCAAAATATTACATAGAATGGGGATTCCAAAACAGTCCTTATAATGGAAGTCTAGAAGTGGTTTCCAGTAGAAGGCCTCATCTTTCATTACCATTATTCCTTCCTATAAAGGACGAACTTGGATTACATCAACCTTTGGCACACTGGTTTTGTCACTGTCATCGACTGATAGTGATTCATCACTGGTGATGATAAAAATAATGGAAGAAGAATTAAAAGTCACTTTTTTCTTTGGTCTGTCCCCATCTTTTTGTGACATCACAATGGGTCTGATCTGCATTTCACTCCCATTGGCTGGTAGGTCCTTAGCAGGTCTCTGACATCTCAGCAGTCGGAAACATAGCAGTTGCAAAAGAGATCTTCGGAACTGGGCAGAGAGAAAATAAAGTTGAATATAAAGTAAAAATTTGGCCCTTAATCTGGATTAACATTCAATAAAATTAGTTGAGTTTAATTTTGGTTGTTCTTTTTTGTTAGCTGGGGTGGGTGTGGGGTTAGGTGGCAATGCTCATATGTACCTAAATAATCCTGGAGTTTTATGGTTTTTATTATTATAATTCTCATTAACAAAATCATATAGGACTATTACAATACCTTATAATCTCTATGGATTCAAGTTGCATGCGCCTTTTATGAGGGCAACTAAATCTGTTTCTTTAAGGAATTTGAACATTAATTCATTCCACAAATATTCAGTGAGCGTCTACAAGGTAATAGCCACTGTGCTATAATTTGGGAATATTGTGGGCAGCAAAGACTGACAAGGCCCTTCCTGCAGAGTTTACAGTCTGCTGTACTCACTAATGTTCCTTTGATTAGGTAAAGAGTTTAATTCTATAAAGATTAGGACCAGGATATAAATGAGAAAAACCTTGGGACACCTGGGTGACTCAGTCAGTTGAGCTTCTGACTTTTGGTTTTGGCTCAGGCTATGATCTCAGGGTCTTGAGATCAAGCCCTGTGGGGGGCTCTGCACCCAGCAGGGAGTCTGCTTGAGATTCTCTCCCTCTGACCCTGCCCCAACTTGTGCTCTCGCATGTGCTCTCTTTCTCTCTGGAAAATAAATAAATAAATCTTTTAAAAAATAAATGAGAAAAACCTTTTTCTTGTTAATCCACTGAAATGGTGGAGTCATTTGTTACAATAGTCTATCATGACCAATAAAACACATAAATAAAAAGTTACTTAATTTAACTTTTATCCCCTTTGTTCAGAGCAAAATAAAAGTTTAATACATGGGCTTTCCCAGATCAGGAAATATCAATGAAAAATACAATAGCTAGCTACATTGATTTCTGTCTTCTTTAAACCTCACTTATACACAAGTTAGTATTTATTTTATACTCACATTTAAAAATATTTGCTTGAGACTATCTGTTCATCAAACTAGTGTTTGCTATATCAGGTTAAGTGCTAAAGATACATTATTATAAGGGTTAAAGTATGCCAAAATATGTTTTCCCACATAAATGGTAAGCTCCTTGAGGATAAGGACCATTATTTTATTTATTTGTTTATTTTTATTTGTTAGTTTATTGTGTCTTTTAGACTTCCTGTTTAAAGTGTGCTCCTGAACCAGAAACATGGGGACCACGTGCAAGCTTGTTAAAATGCAGAATCTTGGCCACCCAGGCATACCAAATCTGAATATACACTTTTGTTTACAATCTCTCCTGGTGTGATGTATGCACATTAAATTTTTAAAAGAACTGACATATGGCCCACTGGCCCAGAGAAAGAACCCAAAAAATAATTATTAGGTAATATATTTTAAATGTAATTATTTGCCTGTTGAAGTGGTGGTTCTTAAAGTATGAAGCCCTTACATGCTCAAAAAATTAGTTATGAACCATCTTGTCAGAAAAATTCACATGTGTATATTCTTAAAAAGTTTTATGACTAATTTCAGGGGTTCTCATGGCTCTCCTGAAGCCAATTCACGTAATTCTCAGATTTTAAAGACTCCAAGTTAAAATTCTCTGGGTTCAAGTAAATAGATAAATGAAGGCATCATCAAAGAGAAAGACCATCAGTGAATGGAGATTGAAACCATATGAAAGTAAGAAGAGGGAGATTTAGCAGTGAACATTATAAGGTTAGTTGAAGAAATGCTCTCTTATTCCAAACTTTTGAGCATTAGTAGCCAGAGTAGCTATTATCGCCTGTTATTCCGACCTGTTACTTTAAAATTCCAATGGAGGGGCTCCTGGGTGGCACAGTCCGTTGAGCATCAGACTCTTGGTTTTGGCTCAGGTCGTGATCTCAGGGTTGTGAGACTGAGCCTTGAGTTAGGCTCAAGGCTCAGTGTGCAGAGTCTCCTTGAGATTCTCCCTCCCTCTCCCTCTGCCCCTTCCTCCTCCTCTGCCCCCCGTCCCTCCACCTCGTGTTCTCTCTCACTCTCTCTCTCTAAAATAAATAAATATTTAAAAAATAAAAATAAAAAAATTTCAATGTAGTAATTAGCCATTATTTATAACTTCTAAATTCTCTTATATTTAAGCTTTGTAACTTAGAGGCTTAGCTTCATGCTTCATGGCAATCATAATGGGGCCTCTCATAGTCATGACTGACAATCATCAAGTCAAAACCTTTCTACCACAAAAACAGATAATAAGCTTCCCATTAGATCTAGAGGAGTTTCTGGAACCAAATTAATTTGAGCTACACACTGGTTGTGGCATGTGAATAATGGTACCTGTAACCCTAAGTGGTTAACTATGAGCATGGACTTTGGTGTTCAAGCAAACCAGATTGGAATCCAGGCACCAACAATTCCTGGATTGGGCAAGTCATTTAAGTTTTTTGAACTTGTGTTATAGTTCGTAAATAAAGTAAGAAATATTAGTGCCTATCTCATGGTGTTTTGAAAGATAATGGGTATAACCTCCATAGTACAGTAAGAATTTTAAGTAAATTAAACTTTGTGGCTATTATTATTACTAGACATAAAATGTTCTCTGATGAATTAAATATTAACTTTAATAGAATTTTACTTAACAAGATCTTTTGGTAGATCGTAGAATTGTTATTATTTTCTTTGGGAATATCTTACATTTATTCCTGAACACTTTTTCCTATAAAATTCTTGATTTAGATTTTATCATTGAAGATGTCCTGAATAATCTCTATAAAAAGTATTATATTTTCCAACAACCACATCCACATGGTGAAAACAATGTGTTTATTACCATACTTACCTTTCTGATCATGATGATATAAATAATCGGATTATATACAGTGCTTGATTTAGCAAAGAGATATGAAACAATAGATACTGTTGGAGTGACCAGGTGTCCATAACCATTAACCACCAAGAAACAGATCACGATATAAGGCATCCAAAAGATAAGGAAGATAAATATCATTAAAAAGCACATTTTTGCCACTTTCTTTTCATATCTTAAAATCTTAATCACTTGAATTGTCTGAAGATCTTCAACACAACGAAGCTGCAGAAAGGAGAAAGAGTTGAAAATGAAAGAATCCTTTTCTCATGTTGTTTTGATAATAGATATTCAGACAAAATTTCAGGGCCCACCCTAGTGGAAAGACAACTCAACAGGACCTTGGGGGCCAACTCCTGATCCAAGAACCTGAAGCTGGGCACAGCCCTTAATCCCTCTGGGTCTCAGTCTGTGCATCTTTAATATAGTACTTTGAGCCACATAGCCTCTTTGATCCTTTAATGGTTTTTAACGTTTTCCAATTTATTTAAAGAATAAAATGGGGGCACCTGGGTGGCTCAGTTGGTTGAGTGTGGGACTCTTGGTTTCGGCTCAGGTCATGATTTTACAGTTGTGGGATCAAGCCCCGCCCTACTGTGCTCCACACCCAGTGTGTAGTCTGCTTGGGATTCTCTCTCTCCCTCTGCCTCTCCCCTCCCCCACCAAAAGCATGCACGCTCTCTCTCTAAAATAAATAAATAAAATCTTAAAAAAGAAGAAGAAGAAAATGAATTATTTTGCCTAGATCTTCCAGTCACTGAAAGACAACCTGAAAGAGTTCTGATAAATTGGAAACAGTTTCTCCATGATCCTGGAAACTCTTATCCAGATCATAATCCTCAACTTCTCAAACCAGGCAACAAACATGTGATGTCAGTTCTGCATGGTTAAGCCGGTCTTGATTAAACTTAATTCCCAAATGAATTCTTGCTGGAAACTATGGTGACTTCCCACTCACAGCTAACTACAAAGTGGAATTTGATGGGGACCTTGCTTGTGGTTGGTTTCATCAGGGCTCAGGTGCAGAGAACACTTGTAGCCACATTCCTGTAAACTCAGCATATCTGCTTTTATTTTATCCCTATTAAAGCACTGAGGAATAATGGCCTACAATCTGAAAGTTGTTTGGGTTTCTCAGATAAAAGTTCTTTAGAAGTTCCTTCTATTGTTATTATAAATTTGTTAGTAAGGGGAGGAGGATAATATTCCTCTACACCAAAAGTATGTTCTTAAATAAAATGGTTATTTCTATCCTAAAAAGCTAAGTTTGCTACAAAAATACAAATGCCTTATATATTTAAAATAAGGTATCTTGCATACTGTTTATATTTAGTATACAATTTTAAAACTGGGAAATCTATTGCATTCCAACAAAACCTAAGGGTTCTTTTTATTTCTAGCATTATCATAAAAATTAAGGAAAAAATTTCCAAATAAATCAGAACATGTGCTTATAGTATTTAAAAGCATATTTGAATTGATACAGCTAAATTATTGATATCCACTAAAATTACATTTAAGAAACTATATTCTTAGTAGAATCACATATTCATATTGACAGAGAATAGGAAGAAAATATGGATAATTAAAATGATTGAGTTTTTATAGAGTAGAGAGAATGTATAGGAGTGGGCATGATTGTAAAGTTGGATACTATTATTATCTATGTGTACAATTCTATTTTAAAATAAACTATTTTATTTAATGTGACAGAACAGCATTTTTTTTTGGGTGGGTAGGAGATTTTCCCTAGAGTTTTTTAAGAAGTGGAGTTCTAGTGGAATTCTAGTTAAAGCTCTTTGTGGAGTTCTAGTTAAAGCTCTCGATTTGGAATTAGGTCTGGATCCATATTCCAGATTCACCCCACTTTTGCTCCTGGCAATCAGTTACTTCCTCTAAGAGTCAAGATTAAAGGAGGTTCAAATGAATAACCTATTGGACTTAACGGAAGTTGGGTCCAAGTTCCACACATACAACTTTGTGGAATTGTATTCAAGATTAAATATTTATTTACATTGGAATTATATTTGAAACTAACATATTTATATGCATTTGTACTTTCATGATACTATGGAATATTTGGAATCATGATTTTTGGTTTCTCAGAGTTTCAATTAATGAATATATATACACACACATACATATATATGTATGTATATATTCAATATACTCAATATATGCAATATAACCCCAGCTCAATCATCTGTCCCCAATTCCCCACCATCCAGAGCTCCCACAGACTCATCTCTACCCTTTCTGGGCAACTCAGCTCCCATCCTCTCACCATTTTTCAAAGCAGAGCACTCATTTATCATCTTGGAATTACATGCATGCTGGAGAAGTTAATTTAAGGAAATATTGAGTTGGGAAAGCCCAGTTCCTCTTTGGTATAAGGATATAGTTCTGACTACTGTTTTGGATTATTTGGGTTTGTATATGTGTGTAGTTTCCATGATTATTTTTCATTTATCTCTTTTGGTCTCTCTGTTTTATCATTCTCTATTCCTTCACTCTGTTCTTTCCATGTTTTCCAAATAAAGAGCTCTACTTAATGTCTTACCCTATTTATTCAATCATTTGAGAGTATTTTTCAAAATTGCCATGGATGAAGCAAAAGCATATGCACAGTTGAATTTGTCCTGAAGGATGAACCACTTAAGACAAATCCCCCAGAATTCCCAATAAAAGTGTCCTCTGCCTATATTAAATTGGGCTCATTGATCCAGACACCTGTAGATTTTCAAAAACTTCACTGTGAATCCTCTTCTCACATGAGAAGCTGTGTCTCCATCACTGCTATGAGTCACCCTTCTGGATAAGTAAACAGAGGCGATGGTGTCTCCAGGTTCTGAGTGGAGAATATTGTGGTCTAGAGTCAAGTCCCTTGACACTTGTACCACTTATCCTTTCTATGCACTGTCTGTAACTCATTCCAAAAATAGTCTCTGATCAACTATTGTATGAAAGTACTGTTCCAGCTATAGGTGAAAAACTAAATAAGACTGGGTCTCTGCTTTTAAGGAATTCGCTGTATTCTGAGGGTGACAGGCACATAGACTCCTTCCATAGGTGATACATGTCATGAGGAAGATGACCAGAGAGGGCTATGGGAACACACAGGATGGGTAACGGATTTAGACATGGGTAAGGGCAAGAAGATACTGAGCTCAGCCTTCTGTGGTGAGTCAAGTAAGGAGGAAGGACAGAGTGTTCCAGGGACAGGGAGTATCCTAAAGCAAAGTAGTAAAAGAACACATGTCAAGTTCTGGGAACAAGAAATACTGCACTTGACTGGAATCTGAGGTGGCAAGAGGGTAGGCATGTCAAGAAATAAAGCTGGACACATAGACAAGAGATGGTAATGCAGAACTCTGGTAGTCACACTCAGGGGCTTTATTTTTAATCATGAAGGCAGAGGAACCTCTAAAGGACTTTAAGCTGGGCAGTGATATGAGAGAAGTTGCATTTAAGAACAATTACTCTGGCAGAAGTATGGAGAAAAATGGATTAGAAGAAAAGAAGAAGAAAAGAAGAAAAAACTAAGGTCCTTTTGAACTGAGTTTGTGGCAATAGGAGAAGGGAAAAAGGATATGAGGAAAAATAGGAGGTTGAATAGATGAAAATTGATAATTGGTTGGGTGTAGGGGGAGACATGGATGAGGAATAGTCAAATATTGCTCTCTCATTTCTGGCCAAAGAATAATGACCATTTACTGAGAAAGGAAATGGAGGAGCAGCAGATCTGGGGGAAGGATGACCAAACTGTCTTCACACACATAGAATCTGATAAGTCTGAATGTTCTGAAGGGGCACCTGGGTGGCTCAGTCAGTTAAGCATCTGCCTTCAGCTCAGGTCATGATCCCGGAGTCCCAGGATCGAGCCCCACATCAGGCTCCCTGCTCAGTGGGGAGTCTGCTTCTCCCTCTGTGCCTCACCCCACCCTCACCCCACTCTCTCATGCTCTCTCTCACTCTCAAATACATAAAATCTTAAAATAAAAAAAGAATCTGATAAGTCTGGGGGCCATCCCAGTGGAGGTGTGCAATAGGCAACTGACTGTGGGACCTGACAGAGGTCAGAAGAACACCCTGGGTCAGAAATAGAGATTCCAAAGTCACCAAGCTATTGTTAGAAGGGGAAATCCTAAGAGCATATGAGATGCCCAAGGCCAGTGTGTAGTATGAGAAAAGAGCTACACACAGAATGCTTGGAGGCCCATGGGAAGCAGCCCTTGGCAGAGACCTAAGAAGATGGGCCAGAGAGTCAGCAACAATGATAGGAGACAGTGGGTCCTAGAAACAGTGGAGGAGAAAACCACAAATGAGTGGAAGTTGTTAATAATGCCACAAGTGTCAAATGTCATGGATGCCAGAAAAGAAAAAAGAGATAGAAATGTGTTCATTGGATCTAACAGTTGGGAGATCATCAATTACCTTAATGTGGGCTATTTCTGTGACAGTGTGCTCAAGGAAGGAGGCACCAATTTGCAATGGGTGAGGAATTAAATGCTAGGTGAATTTATTAAACTACAAACTCTATGAGGCAGGGGCAATATCTTATACATGTTGTATCCTCAGAGCGCAGTCAATGTCTTAGTCAGCATGGGCTTCCATAACAATATACCATAGACTGAGTGGCTTAGACAACAGAAATGTATTTCTCACAAATCTGGAGGCTGGGAAGTCTAAGGTCAAGGTGCCCGCAAGGTAGGTTTCAGTATGAGACCTCCTTTCTCAGCTTGGAGATGGCTGCCTTCTCTCTGTGTACTCATACGGTGGAAAGAGAGATGGAGGGAGGGATGGAGAGATGGATGGAGGGAGGGAGGAAGAGACACACAGAGAGAAAGAGAGAGCCACTAATCCCATCATGAGGGCCCCACTCGCATGACATCGCCCTAATTACCTCCTAAAAACCCCATCTCCAATACCATCGATTGGGGATTAAGGCTTCCATATATAAATTTTGGAGAGACAAAAACATTCAGACCATAATAGTAAGTAATTGGTGCATTCTAGATGCTCAACAAATATTGGCCAAATGAATGCTTATTGAATGGTGATATAGTACCAAAAGCCACTAGTGGTTCTTTGAGTAAGCACGGGTGGGGAGAGCAATAAAGTGACAGCCAGAGGGAGTTGAGAGTAGATTTTGCTTTTGTATAATATTAGCATAGTTATTGCTAAAGAGAAGGAGCCAGTAGTAAGGGAGAGACTGGAGATGTAAGTGAAAGAGAAAACTAATACTTGAGAGAGGTCCCTGGGGCAGAGAATGGGGTTGGGGAAAAACCAGAAGCTAGGGTCAGCTTGGCCTTGAGAGATCTATTCCATGACCCTGTAACTGAAGAGAAGGGCCTACCAATGAGGCTGAACAGAGAGGCTTATATAAAGGGGGACAGGGAGGTGAGAAATTTCTTGATAATGGCTTTCTTCTGCCCAATAAATAAGCATGATTATTTGATAAGAATGAATGGAGGATAGGGCAAAAGATTAAAATGATCACTGAGGATTTATAGTGGCGATTGTGTGAGAGATTGGACCATCTAGGGATCCAAACATCACTAGACACTGCTGAGAGGACATCTGGGTATGGATATTGGGAATCTGGGGGCAGATTTTCCTCCAGCTCCTCTTTGTAGTTTGACTACAGGCATGGGGAAAACCTATCATTCGATTGATGTGGGGATTTTTTTTTTCTTTTTTACAAAATGGGTATGTATGAGAAAAGTTCGAATGTGGAAGTTGGCAGGGTTTATGATTTAAAGTGATACATGTAGCCATGTTTGATTAAAAAAAAGGTGAAAGCTAGAGGGGCTTAGCAGGGTGCATAAGAGACTGATGAGCAGGAGTTCTGAAGAAGAAAGACACAAACAGGAAGACATGGTGAGTGAGCAAGGAAAACATACATGGCTAAAGTAGGAGACTGCCTCACACAGTCACTTCAGACTCCTTGCTAGCACTCAACAGGAAACCCGCTTGTGGTCAGTTCTTGTGCTTTATATTTCAGAAGTGATTTCCAGACAACATATCTATACTATGCTCTAAGTGGGTTTATGCGACCTTTGAATGAATAAAATCATGAGAAGTGTGGAATTTCCTTGTTTAGAGTTCTTTAATTCTAAGAGTGCTAGAGAATGCAGGTGTTCTTGGTTGTTACTGATTTTATCTGTCTAGAACATCTTTCCTTCCTCCTTGTGGTTTAGAGAGTAGCGTAGAGAGAGTAGATGTTACTCCTCATTGGTCTTTTAGAGAGTGACTCAGTGCACAATTCTATTGAGTGGGAAGTCCCCGAGAAGTGATCCAGCTGCGGACAACCACTAATCATGTAGGGAGAGTTTGAGTCTCTTCTGCACAGAATTGTGCACCCTGGAAATAGTTTAGGGGAGGGGCATTTGCAGTTTTCAACTTACCATTCGAATGGAATACAGAATATGGCCATAGCAATGGGCTATGACGCCCAGAGGCACCACCAGACAGCCAAGAAATAAGAAAAGCACAAAGGAGGAGTCGTTGGCGTCCTTGGATTTCCAGTCCACAGAGCATCCTAGTCCATGTACGTCCAGGATGTACCTGTTCCAGCCCAGCAGAGGTGCTCCTGACCATGCCAGTGAGTACAGCCAGATGTAGGTAATGGCCCTCCAGGCCCAGGAAAAATTGATCACTCTGGCATGGACCACACGAATATAACGTTCATAGGCCAGCACAGTTAGGGTAGTAATGGATACAATCCCTGCAAGAAGAGAAAGTGGGACAGTATAACATGGCGCCGGGGCAGACGGACGTAGCAGAGGTTACACTGTCCACTGGACACACCTCACAGTGTGTCTGGAACTAACAAGGTGCTCTAAAAGTGACATATCTAAGAGGAATAATGCCTCACAGTCCCCAGGAAATTTGACTGGAAACATATTTACCCAGAACAGAAAACAAATGGCAGGTAGATTGCAGCAGGACAAAAAGAAAAGCCCTAAAGCCAGCACCACCCCGATGATACAGCTCCTGTGTTCAACTCTCTGCCAGAGAGAAACTCTGAAGAGTCAGTCACTAAGTGAGTCTCATTTGCTTTGACCTTCTCTCAGTTGTGTCTGACTCAGTATTGAAGACGAAATTGAAGTGGGTTTCACAAGGCTGAACTGACCAAAGTTATGGTAAAAGTATGCAGGGGGCTGGGTTAACCTTCCTGCTCGCAGATGTTAGCCTACGAACTGTTCTCGTGCAAGACTGCTGACAAGGGAGTGAAACCGTCTGTGCTCCCCTGGTCTTCATTTATGCCTCCATTTTGCAACAAATATATTTTAACAACATTATTCATTTATTTCCTTGCCTCTTCCCAGAGAGTGATTTATTCAATCAACAAGCTTCTATTGAGCACTTACTGTGTGCCAGTCACTTTTTCAACCCTGGAGGTTTAGGGATGACAGAAATGCAGAAATCTAGGTGCTTGGAGGGAACCCAGTCGTGTAAACAACAGTAAGACTGCAGGAGGTATAAATGTATTGCGGGAGTCACAGAACAAGGGGCCTTTGTGCACCAGGCAGAAGCATATTCCAGGAAGAATTAAGAATTATGTACCAGAGCATGGAGATGATTTAAGGGTCTAAAAATGACGAGAGGATTCAGAGGTGCCAGGACTCAGAGGATACAAAGGAGAGAGGAGGTTAGAAGGAGCAGATGAGGTCATTGGAGAAAGGCTTTTGATTTCTTGCTAAGGGTTTTTATTTCTTTCTCTGTTCTTTAGAAAAAAAAAAACAAACCACTTTTCCTGTATAAAACAGTGATTATAAACCTGTTACTTTGTCATGTTTTTTAAGTGTGAGGTAACAACAGTTATCTTCTTCCTCCTCCTCCTCCTTTTTCCTCTGAAAGGACCCTCATTCCTGCAGTGGTATAGAAATCCCGTCCCAGGCCAGTGCATGGAGACCAGCTTGAAGGCTACTGCAGTAGTCCAGGCAGGTATGATGGGGCCTGAATTAGAGTACCTTTAAAGGTATGAACAGCAAAGTCTGGATTCCAGGGACATGTGATTAATATCAACAGAACCCACCAGCTTATTGAATGTGAAGAGGGAGGGAGAGAGAGGAGTCAAGAATCACTTGGGAGACGATGTTTATAGCAGCAATGTCCACAATAGCCAAACTGTGGAAAGAGCCAAGATGTCCATCAACAGATGAATGGATAAAGAAGATGTGGTATATATATACAATGGAATATTATGCAGCCATCAAAAGGAATGAGATCTTGCCATTTGCAACGACGTGGATGGAACTGGAGGGTATTATGCTGAGCGAAATAAGTCAAACAGAGAAAGACATGTATCATATGACCTCACTGATATGAGGAATTCTTAATCTCAGGAAACAAACTGAGGGTTGCTGGAGTGGAGGGTGGGGTGGGAGGGTTGGGGTGACTGGGTGATGGACACTGGGGAGGGTATGTGTTCTGGTAAGTGCTGTGAATTGTGCAAGACTGTTGAATCTCAGATCTGTACCTCTGAAACAAATAATGCAATATATGTTAAGAAAGAAAAAAAGAAGAAGAAGAATGTAGCAGGAGGGGAAGAATGAAGGGGGGGAAATCGGAGGGGGAGAAGAACCATGAGAGACAATGGACTGTGAAAAACAAACTGAGGGTTCTAGAGGGGATGGGGGTGGGAGGATGGATTAGCCTGGTGATGGGTATTGAGGAGGGCACGTTCTGCATGGAGCACTGGGTGTTATGCACAAACAATGAATCATGGAACGGAACACTATATCTAAAACTAATGATGTAATGTATGGGGATTAACATAACAATAAAAAAATTAAAAAAAAAAAAAGAATCACTTGGGAGATTTCTAACCTGTGTGACAAGTCGAGAGTGGTTACATTAACAGAGTAAAACTACCAGGTGTTACAAGCAGATATGGGGGAGAAAATGAAATTGTGAGCTCCCTAGAACACACTGGCATAAACATTTGTTGAATGAGCAGATCAAGAGAAGCTGTAGAATTCTCCCTAATGGAGAATGAAAATAAGACCTGTGTCAGGTAAGTAGGTGGGAGCATGGGGGTGGGGCTTCAGACATCCCAGAGTGATCCCAGCTCCCCACTAAATAGCTCTGTGACTGGCTATTCATACAATCCCTGTAGACTTTAGTTTTGTTGAAAATCCCTTCACATTATAAAATTTTCACTATAAGAGTGTGAAATGAGGAGGTCCTAGACTCAGAAAGCCACTGACAGAACAGAGTAAATATCCATTTTATACCAGGACAGGTTTGTTATTTGGAGGGAGGGCAGCATAATCCCCTGTGTTTGATGCCTGTGGTATTTGATAAATGTTCGTTGAATACATGAATGTTTAATAAATACATAAGGGACTGGAAGAGGAAGACAGGGTTTTGGAGTATGGTAGAAGGAAATATTTCAGGAAGTAGTGCTATACTCACAAATAATGTACTTACGTTCAGATTATGTTAAGTAATTCTGGAGGCAAGGAAAATATCAAGTTGTGTATTCTGCCTTCAGAACTAAGAATCAACCTTCACCTCACTAAATTTTTACCTGAAGAGTGATACTGTCTTTTCTTTAACTGAGTATATTCCCAGAAGGAAACCAAAAACCTAAAAGTAGTTACATAGTAAGACTCTAATGAGGTTAGATACTGTTGGTTTTATTTAGTTTACAAACTTTCTTATCAAATACATGGCATTTAATTATATAGTTGCCTTTAAATGTTAGAACAGTTTTGCGCCTTCAACTTTCAGTTAATTTACCTTGAATACGATTTAGTTCTTCTTAGGCAAGAAAACTTGCTGCAAATATGTTGTAGATTAGCAAATCCCAGTATACCCTACAGATGAATAAATGAGTCCTTATGATTAAAGCAATAAGCTGGGATAATTTTAGCTAACATTCATTCATTCATTCATTCATCCAGTAACTATTTACTGCTTATATACGTGTCCATCAGTGTGCCAGCAAATGGGTGCCAAGAAGGGAGTGACACATGCACCTCCTAGAACTAACAGTCCACTGGGTGAGAGTGATAATACAATCATGTCAAACAAGCAAATTAGAGGCATGCTACCAAGGAGAGAGACGGTGCAGAAAAGACGTGAGGGAGGAGGCTGCCGGCGTAGAGGATGTGGCAGTCTTAACGGGATGTCAGGAGAAGCCTCATTGTGCTCAGGGCTGAATCATGAAAGACCCCAGCTCTGTGACCAGTCAGGGTGCAGAAGTGTGGTGAGTTTTCCCTCTTATTATTTAGGTCAAAGAGGTAAGAGATCTTTTCTGTGTGATATAGTTTTGGACCGTGCCTGTATCCTAGCAAGCACAATGAGCTTCCAGTGCCTGATTCAGTTGCTGACATTCAGTACCATAACCAGTTAGCACAGTCCCTGAATATCCAAGCCTTCCCTGACTGCATGGGCGTATTAGTCAGACTGACTCAGTCTTGTAGGGTGACCCATTGGAACAGACCTAAACTACATCTTTCCTTACACCCTCCCCCTTTTTTTCTCTCTCTCTTTTTTTAAAGATTTTATTTATTTGTTTGACAGAGAGAGATAGTGAGAGATAGTGAGAGCAGGAACACAAGTAGGGGTAGTGGGAGAGGGAGAAGCAGGCTTCCTGCTGAGCAGGGAGGCTGATGCGGGGCTCCATCCCAGGACCCTGGGATCATGACCTGAGCTGAAGGCAGACGCTTAACAACTGAGCCACCCAGGCGTGCCCCCCCTTTTTTTCTCTTAACAACATGTATTTACTCATGACTTTTGGTCCTGCCTGAGTCAAAATTATTTGCTGTATTCTGGAGAATGAGAATGAGCGGACTGTCTTACAACTACTTCATACGTAACTAGAGAGAGCCTAATTCTCTCTTCCCTTAACACTGTGGACAGGGAAGGGGAAGGTCACGGCCCCAAAAGAGCACCCATCATCTGTGAGGCCCCATAATAATCATGCTACATACAGTAGTATCCCTCTTTGTGGAGAAGGAGTTCTGTGGCTCTGAGGGATAAGGAACCAATAGGAGGTGGAGACAGTTTTGAGAACCCAGGACTGGCTGAGTCCACAACCCATAATTTTGCCTTTTTCCACCTGTCCCCACAAGCTCTACTAGGGGTAGCATGATGTCCCTGCTCTCCCTGCAAAGCTGCACACTGATCACATATGCCCTAAATGTGTCTCCCTGTGCCCAGTAGGTTCTTCTAGGAGAAACCAGAGACGTGTGGTGCCTACCCTTGAAGAGACTACAATACTGTACATTCTTGTAGACCCAAGACCAACTCTATGCAACATTCGAGGGCAAGGTAGGATGATACAAAATCATATGGTATGTTTACTGTGCAAGAACAAACCCGATAAAGTAAAATTCCAGCGGATTGTGCACACACACAGCAATGAACAATCATTTAAACTTACATTTCCATTCCACTTTCCCCTAAAAATTTTATTCTAGTGTAATATATTGGTATGGCTGAAAGATTTTAAATTATTACCTTATTATATTCTTCAACAAAAAATGTATTTAGAAATTGAAATTTTTAAGTTTCTTGGATGGCAAGGCACTAAATGTTTAAAAAATTGTCTTATGGATTGAGTTATCAGCTTTTATTAGTACACAACTGTTCAAAATATTTTGTTAAATATTAAAAGTAAAAAACTTAGAAATACATCTCTTAAAGTGATCAGTATAGCTTTCCCTCACCACAAAGAATATACCCTATCCACAAGTTACTGTTACCAATGCTAGAATGATAAAGGATAAATTCTCTTCCTGTTTTTCCTGTTTATAAAGTTAAAGATTTCTTGATCACATGTGTATCCAGATGCAATGGAAGGAATTTTGTTATATTCAATTCTTATTGATTATAAGAACATTCCTTCTATATTCAATTATTTGAACTCTCCTGAATTTATATGCCAAAAAGCACAGAGTGGTTATTGTCAAAAATTATATTTAATGATCTACCAACTAACAACTCACCTTTGTTAAAAGCAAATAACTGGAAACCACCTGAGTGGTCATTCACTTCCCCAGGTTCCTCATCAATATTTTAACTTGTCCCTTTGTTTGCCATCCTGGAACATCCTCCCACCCCTCCCTGGTAATTTCCCACGGTAAGATTTGGGATGGGTAAGGAGTGTATCTTTCTGTGGGAAGTGGGAGACGGGGTATGGAGAAAGGGAGGGTCTGGATCACAGGGAGCTGGTTTCTAGGAGAGAATACAAGTTGAGAATTTAGAAGTTGATTCTCTTAAAACTGTCCTTGCATAAGCATTCCAAAGGGTTGTATCTCAAGGAGTATGCAGACACCAGTTTGAAGACAGAAGGCTATAAAAACTAATCTTGTTGGCATATTATGGAGACTCTGCTTAATCTTGCTGCATCACTTACTTACGTTGGGATACAGATGGCAAGCCTCAAACTGCCAGCCACATTCAAAGCCGGCTGCTTTGACCCCACTGTTCCCTCTGCCTGAAATGCTGACAGAGATCTCACAGCTTGGAGGAGAAGACAGACACGTAAAGAAGTAATTACAGGAATGTGATATGTACTAACCCAGAACTGTGTCTGGGAGCTGGAAGATACAATCGAGGAAGCATGGACCTCTGCCTAGGGAAATACTGAGGAAGGTTTTAAGAGGAAAGCAATATTTGAATTGACGAATGAAAGGGAGTTTATCAAGTTGATGAGGGTGAGGATATTTCAAGGTCAAGGATATAGCATATAAAATGCATGAAAGCAAAAAGAGGTATCCAAGGGTTAACTCTGTGCACCACATTGAGTCAAGTAAAGTTCTTTGTGATATAACTTGATGATTATGCATTCGCTTACAAAATTTATCAACAATCCAATATCATGCACATACAATACACCAGGCACTGTGCTAGGAAATGGACAAAGGTAAACTATAAAAGAAAGAAACAATAATAGAGTGATAAATTCTATAATAGAGGAATGTCTATGAGGCCAGTCTTGGATTCAACTTCAGTTTCTATACATAAATACAGATCACTCTGGGAGGATTAATTAATATCTATGAACCTCAATTTGCTCACAGTAAAATAGAAGGAATAGTACCAAAATGCTGTCTCATCGTGAGTGTGTGTATATGTATTACATGAGAATATGAATGTATTTAGTAAGATGGTAATATATAAGGTATTATTACTATTATTGAATAGTTGAGTATCTGGGGGCTAAATTGCCTTAAGTGGTAGAAACCTGGCAGAAGGCCCAGGAACAGGTGGAGGAGCTCTGGAGCTTAAATATGAGTGTATTTATAATATATACAATTACTCAAGAACAGTCATTTCCCCCCTTTGGCCACTAGATGTCCACATTGAGTAGCTTATTTATAGTTCAGTGGTCTAGACTCTGGATAAGCAAGTTTACACTAAATAGAGTAAGTGCTTCGAAGAGGTATTACCTGGACCAGGCTCCAGATCAGTCAATACCCATCTGTTAGATAAAAAAGTTAATATGACATGGTTCATGTCTTCAAGGAGCTCACACTCCAGAGAAGGGGGTATGAGGAGAAACTCCAAATCCGATAATAGGAGGAAACGATCCAGTTTTTCTCTGGGAAGCAGGCACTACCTGAGTGTAGGGAGTCTTGTAGATTAAATACATTTTAACCAGGCAAATAAGGAAGGGTGAGGGGGGAAAGGACTGTCCAATCCTATTCCAGCTTATGTAAACACATGGAGACCTGATAGAGCTTATACTATTTGGGTTCCTGCAAATAATTCAATATGGTGGAAGCAGAGAGTTCTAGGAAGAGAGAAGAGAAAGACCAGGAACTCCCCCAGGAAGACCCTTACATGTCATGCAAGGAGTTTGGAATATATTCTGAGGGCTTCAGGGAGCCATTAAAATGTTCTTGTTCTCTTTTTTACTATACTATTTTAGAGAATTTTGTTTTACTTTCTTTTGGTTTTGCTTTTGCAGATTTTCCTTATGGAAAGTTCCCTCCAGCTGTGATGTGGAAAAAGGATTGTGAGGAGGGACAAGTCTGGTTATTGAGAAATCTACTGGAGAAATACCATTTTGGTGATGAGGAACAGAACCAACACAGTGACAATGGAGAAGGAGAGACAAATAGGGTCCAATAAAATTTAGGAACATGAATATTTGCTAGACGTAGGAATGAATGAAGAATCAAATGAGGTCTTGGGTTAATTAATGGTTGGTGGTGCACTGACTTGGAAAGAAAATGGATAAGATGGATCTGGGAAGGAAGATGATTGGGGGATAGTGCACTTCATTGTGGATTCTCAGGGTGATTTTGAACAAATCACTGGATGGTCTGTATTTAAAATTCTCTACCTATAAAATGAGACAACTGTTAAACCTGCCTTGTAGCAGGTAAAATCTTACAGATAATACAGTAAAATCTTGCAAACTAAGTGGGTATACTTTTTCTCCAACCAATGAAAATTCTTGTTCTGTTCATTCAAAAACATGTATTGATTTGTAGAAATTTCTAAACATACAGCTTAATTACTTTCATCTACATATAGCAATGGAAACAAAACTATTTGAAGTTGCTTAATAAAGATGTTTCTTTATTAATTAGTGACCTCTATTCATATTTGAACAACATTAAATAAGGAAAACAATATGCTTAATATGCTTGAAAAAGCTTATTCTCTTAGGCAAGTAACCAATTCTTCTTGGAAATCTTGTTTACATTGCTTATTAGTTGAGTAATCTTTCCTGCTCCCTTTTACTTAATTAACAAGGGTAATTTCAGCCCAGTAACACATGGAGAGTCCCTCCTGGGTGTCAGGTACTGTTCTAAGCAGTTTGCCTGTGTTATCTTTTTAATCCTCACAACTCTGTAAGACACATAGAAATTATTATCATCCCCATTTTGTAGGGGAAACTGAGATAAACATGGTTAAGTAACTTGCCAAGGTCCCAAACTAATAAAAAACAAGAGACAAGATTCAAATCAAACAGTCTGCTTCCAAAGTCCACACTATGCTAGACTCATTTTCTAAATCCTCTTTGGAAATTTTAAAAAATTTTGTACTAGTGAAGTAGACACTACAGAAAACATAAATAATCCATGTGTTACCTACTACATATTGAAAAAGTCATTTTTTTTTTTTAAAGTAGGCTCCCTGCCCAGTGTGGAGCCCAATGCAGGGCTTGAACTCATGACCCTGAGATCAAGACCTGAGCTGAGATCAAGAGTCAGATGCTTAACCGACTGTGCCACCACCCAGGTGCCCCTTGAAAAGGTGATTTTTAAACTCAATTTCTTTTAAGCTGAAGAATTTTAAAGGAAATTAGAGATGACCATGTTCATTTGAATAGTTTCCCCACCATTGGAAAGCCCATTTTCCATTTGATCAATACGAGAAGTTCTTGGAAACACCCAAATGATGCATGGTCTTTAGTACACCACACATTTTAGGCATTCACCAGCCGTCTATTATGCCAGAAACTTACTTCTAGTTAATAAATCCTTCTTCCATATCTGTTTCCCTTCCTTTTTCAAATTCCATTTTTCAATTGTTTGTTCCCCAGAGTTACTGTTCTTCAGGGTTAGTACACAGAAATTAGCACACAGAAATCCAGCACAGCGTGAAATTTATAGCTCTGTGGTCAAAAAATTATGATTTCAGGTAGTAAGCAGCTTACACAGAGATTTGGTTTTGACCACCATGTGGAAACCTAGCCACCAAATGCTTGTTGTACATTAAGAATTGGGAACCCCCTGAACAAAAGGGCCAGCAAACCCTCAGAAGAGAGGGAGTCCTCCAGGCAGCCTTCAGCCTGTGGTTTGTGGGCTAGCTCCTCACAGTGCACCATGTCCACACTGTAATCTTAGTTCTTGTTCGTGCTGCCCTTCACTGGTGTTTCAAAGGAGTGCATTTTCTCCCCCCAAACTAGTGATTTTTTATAAGGGAGGTGGAAGCAAATAGTTGTTGATTCCGTTGGTAAAATACAAGGGAGTTTGTCTACTGTTGTGTGTCTCCTTCTCCTAGGCTACCTTGGGTGTCTGCATAGTAGCCTGGAAATCATCCCAGACTCATTTCCCCAATGTTATCTTTGATTCTTTCAATATAGGCACCTCTGTCTGCCTTCTTGGCCTTCAAACTTGGCTCCTTATCTTCCTATAGCTCCATTTGGACATACAGCCCAGTTTCAGACTGTTCACCCTGCCTCTGATTTGACACTGTTTTAGGGTTTGTTTGCTCTTTGGGGAAAGGAGAGCCCCATCTTGGGATAAAGTCTCATCAGAACTTACTGTATACTTATGTCTACTTGTCAGGGAAGGATATGAACAAGATAGATCATGATGGGGAAAAATGGATGATCATTATACTAGGAGACCCAAGAAATACCCATTGTGACCGGAGTCTACAGGCCCAGTGTGAAAGGACAGTTTGAATATAAAGTAACTGGTCCGTGGTATTACTTAAGGTTCCCATAAATGACAACATAAATACAGCAGGACAACAGTCCAGAAGACAGCCAGGTGGAAGGATTTATCAGGAATTGAGATATTCTAAATTATTATCCTAATTTAACTGCACTAATAAAATGGGTTTGGGTGCCATGAATAAAATGGGAAGCATACATTTCTTTGTTTTTACCACTTAATCAAAATGACCTCTTAAACACAGCAATCTCGATCTTACGAGAACCCACTACAGTGTACCCAGAAAAGCTGCATCAGAGAATGCTCCTCTAGCAGGACCTTGCCTCTGGTTCACTTTAGGAACGTGTATACATGCTCTGTCTCCCCTCTCCTCTTTCCTCTAGTTTGCATTTTCATTTCACCGAAGGATTTTCTTTTGAAATATTTCTAAATTCATCTCTGTGCGTCCCATGTTCCATTATTCTCATTCAGGCTCACATCCCACAGTGGTTGCTCTGACCTACTCCTAACTGATTTTTTTCCTTTGTCCAGCCTCTATCCTCTCTTGCACCAAATACCAGTTTGAGACTGGATTCAGTTTACGTGCTATCCCAGATCTCGCTGAGCCAGTTCACAAGCCCCCACTCCCCAACGTGGGCCATGACCATCTGCCTTACTCCCCAGGAATGGTGGTTCTGATATAGTCACAAAGCTCAGCTGCTGCGGCTACAGCCCCCACAGGCCTATGTGCTGGACCAACCTGCACCTTTGACCTCACTGGACAGGGCACACATAGGCTCTGGCTTCCCCAGCTGCTGCTCTGACTCAGCTGACCCAACCCAGAGTGGGGGGATGGTAGCCCCTCATGGAGCAGACTGGGACCAAATGAGTCAAGAGACAGGAAGGGGCCAGTGATTAAATTGTTTACACCCCCTCCCCACCCATTCCATGGATTATTTCAAGATGTGCTAGGTTCATACAGCCTCTCTGAAGATGTCCCAAAGGATGGAGCAAACAGCTGTTTTGGGGAGAAGCTATGGCTGGCTCAGTGGTGCATCCTCGGATACTTGGCTTCCTTTCTTCCTTGCCTCTTCCTAGACTCTCTCATTCTTGATTCCCTGGAAATACACCCCAGTACATCATTAATCCGTATGCTTTGCCTTAGGCATTATTTTGGGGGAACTTGTGCTAATAATCTCACAAACTTTATAGTCTCCTCTCTGGCATAATGACCTGCAAAGCTCCCTCTGCTTAATGCACTGGTATTCAAAGAACTCTGCATATTACTTCCACTCCCTAGCTCATCTTCTCTTTCGCCATTTCTAACTTCCTTAGTGCATGCCACACTCTGCTCATGCACAGCCGAGACCGTACCTTCATGGCTGCTCTTTACTACTTCCTGTATTTTGGTCACAATTCTACGTATTCAGGTCTTATCTTTCCAGTTAAATTGTAAACGCCTAAGAGATAGGGACCATGTCTTCTGTATCTTGACATCTTCTCTGGCTTCTGCAATAGTTAACAAGAGATTATTATACGTTTGTTGATGATAAAAGTTATGTATATGTGACCATATTTCTTCTCAAATCAAGAATAAAAACCCTGAAGTAAACACAGTCACACCTGTAATTAAGCAAACACTAATGTGAAGTGATGCTTGGAAATAGTCACAGTCAGATTTCAAAGAAAAGGAAAATGTTTCTAAAGGAAAATACAACATATAAGTCAGAAGAACATAAAACAAGACCAACTTCTTGCTCTTTTTCCTAAGGCATCCCTAGCTCAACTCAAAATACTATGTAACAGTCATCACATGATAACTTTTGATTATTAAAAAGCCCCTATAAAACTCATGTTTATGGATGACATAAAGTCAAATGATATTCCTGTTAGATTTGTCATCTCTTGTTCTCCAATGACAATAACAAATTATAACACCTATTTCGTATAGTGTTTCATAATTTTCAAAGTACTGCCCCATGTGTGTTTATCATCAGTTCTTCACAGACCTGTGAGGCAGGAAAGGCTCACGTCCTCATTTGGTTAGGCTGTGAGAAACGGGTTTGGGATTTGGGGTGAGCCAAATGTCATAAGACGAGTAAGATCTTGCTTGGAGGAGAACCCACATCTTCTGACTGTGAGTCCAGAGCTCTGTTCAGATTTTCCTCAGAAAGATTTGACTAAGTGTGTTGGTTGTGATCAACAGAGAAGCATGGAGTCTTGTTAATTCTATGGAAAAATTCAACAGATGAATGAATTATGGGACATCCATGTGACCCCTTGCCTGCAATGAAGATTCTGGTTTTCAAGTACTCTCTGAATTATTAACCTGGCACCAAGAGATGAAAATCTGAGATAGCCCAGAAGAGCACATTAAAAATATGAAGAAATACGAGAGGTACAGAATTAAATCTTAATTTAGTCATTTATAATTTACAAAACCCTCAAAGGAGCTCAGAGCTTAGGTTTCAAAGCAGGTGGTAACACTCTGGTTCCATTTTAAGGTCGCTTTCTATCACCATGTCGCTGAGACAAGTGGAGAATGTTGAGATATAGCCAAGGACCAATGTCACTTTTCTCTTAAGAATGAATACAACACACTCAGCTTTAAGTGTGTGTGTGTGTGTGTGTGTGTGTGTGTGTAAGTAACTTATCAACTAAAAACTGTGGTATGAGATTCCTCAGGACCATAAAAGGAGAATGGGTAAAAAAGATAACAAGCTTGCCAGAATGTGTTAGGGACCAACCTAATTGCTGTGTCCTGGGCAGTGCAACGATGGGACGAAACGCTGGAGGTTTAAAAGGCACATTTGGGAGGTGGGAGGCGTGTAAAGTAAAACCCATCTCGGTGACTACTGTGGAGCAGTTTGGGTGGGTAAGAAAAGATCATTTTCTTGAAAGTCTTAGTCATCCTGAGCTGAGAATGTCAAGTGGAAAAAGGCTAAATAAAGATTGGAGGTGGGGGAGGGAAACTTTACAAATAGGAAGCATTCTGCCTAAGGACATGAGGCAAAGCTAGCAGGTGCTCCAGCTGATTTCCAGACCCATTCATATGCTACAGTTTCCAGCTTCCATCCCATGTTGTCAGCTTGGGCTTCATATGGAGTCTCCCTTGAGGTTTAATTTAAAACCTTCTATATCTGAGCAGTGAGTCTGTCTTCCATGGTAGGAATAGTGACTCCAAATGCCAGCTCTTGAAATGGCAACAAATGAATCTCCTGGGGAAATTGTTGAAATGTGGATTCCAAGGCCCGGCCCTTGAAGATTCTGCTTTAGTAGGCCTGGGATGGAGCCCGAGAATCTGTTTAAGAGACTCCCAGATGATTCTGACTGACTTAGGAATGGCAGGTCTAGATTTCAATTAAATGGCCTTTAACATAATCTCTCTGTGGCTTTTTGCTCATTTCCCAGGTTTTCTTCCACAGAGTCAACACCAGTGGAGGAACACAAGAAACCACTATTTCATTTCCCAGAACGGCATCCCACAGGGACACCGGCCTCTGGTCACACGCAAAGCTCCAGCTCTGAGGGGGGGGCTTGTCTATGTTGTGTCGGCGGCTCGAAGTTTCTTCGTAGCTTACTCACCTCTAGCTTCATTCCTGTCTGCCCTTGTGTTTTGCAGTGCGGCCACTTCCTGTGCTCCCGGAAGCTCTTATGATGCTCCCGGAAGCTGTCATGATGCTCCCGGAAGCTGTCATGATGCCATGTTTCATAGAACCAGATGCAACCTGGCGTAGAATGGCTGACGGTGGTGTCATTTGACGAGCAGCTTTTATAAACCTGACAGATGGCCTTGTACATGTGAAGCTGGCCCTGGCCTCAACAGTTACCAAGACACCAGAACCCGTTAGAAGCGAGAAGTTTGTTGGAAAGACATTGGCAGCAGTTTCTTCCCAGAAAGGGAAGCAGAGTGAGGACTAATGTTACTTCTTAGGCAATTTTCCCATATTAGAGAGAGCAGAGTGAGGCCTGGATGCACAAGAAATATAAGGCGTATTCTAGGTAAATGAGATAAAATTATTTCAGGGTTAGTCACAGCTTAAAGGCAGACAGGTACCATACCAGGAGCATTGAAAACCTTCCTTAAATATTTAAATGGCTCTAACATGTGGGGCCCTGAGCTACTGCTGGGGAAGTAAAGTCATCAGATATGGTCCCTGATGTAAAGGGGGAAAGGCAGCATAGAAAGACAAACCAAAATGCAAAACTGTGTATTTGAAATTCCAAATGAGACATTCAGACCTAAGTGCCATAGAAGCTCAGAGAGAGGAAAGAGCACCAAGAAACTGGGGGGCTTTATATAAAGGGGTGGGACTGAAAGATAATGAAAAAAAATCTGTTAACCCAGCATACGCCGTGTCCACCAATTCCAAATTTACTTATATCCCCTAGAGCGGTGCTGTCCAGTAGAAGTATGTGGGCCATATAATATTTAAGTTTTTTAGTGGCCACACTTTAAAAAGTAAAGAGAAACACATAAAATTAATTGACATAACATTTTATTTAATCCAACATATTTAAAGTATTTTGATTTGTAATCAACATAAACTTATTCATGAAATATTTTGTATTTTTTTCATACTAAATCTTCAAAATCCAGTGCTTTTTTTTTTTACACTTATACACCTCAATTTAGACCCTCTCCATTTCCCATGCTCAAGAGGCACAAGAGTAGCAGTTACTCTGTCGGACAGCACAGACCTAGAGAAACTTTTGCATATTGAGTAGAAAGAGATGTATACTAGGATATACTTTGAGGCACTGTTTATTATAATACAGAGAAAAATGGGAAATAACCCAATGTCCATCAAAAGGGGGAAATGGGTAAATAAATCATGACCAAAAAAACTGAAACCTTGCTTGGTTTCATGTTACATTCATGTCTGCAGTGACCTTGAGGACAAAGGAGGTGGAATGGACTGGAGAGAGAAATATATAAATGAAAATTTTATCTGTAATTTTCCATTCTTTGAAGATAGATTAAGATAAATATAAGAAGGTTCATCTCTGTTCACTGAGGGTGGCAGATATGTGGGTACTTATTGTGTCACCGTTTGTTCTTTTCTGTATTTATAAAAACTTCTAAATAATTTACAAAAGGAATAAAATTCGTTGAGGGTATGGAGGTAGCAAGTAGTAGTAGGCATTCAGAAGACAGGCTCTTCAAAGAGCAGAACGGGGTGGTCACAAATCAAGGGACAGTTGGGGGTGGCAGCTAGACCATAAACAGATGATCCAGGAGGGAGAGAGAAGACTCTGAATAAGAGCCCAGTAGCCCAATCTTTATATTCCCTGCACATCTATGTGACAGCCTGAGTTCAACCTCACTGTGGGCAAGTGTTGACAGACAAAACATTTTCACAGGGGGAAATGAGGGAGGAATGCTTTGGAAACCACAGTGATACTCAGTGGGTCACCTTTTTGACTACCTGGCCCTGGGGTCTATGGGGTACGTCGAGAGTTTAGCTAAGCTACTCCATACTGTTGCTGCCTCAGCCTCAACTTTGTTTGGTCAAATGGCCTGCAGGGCATATCACACTAGCCCCTCATGCAAGCGCATGCCTTACAGACTAGCCTACAGTCACAAGCAAACCTAAGTTCCTCATAGGACTTTTCCCAACAGCCCTTATGATCAAGTCTCCCCTGCCTCCCAGGGCCTTCCCCTTGTGCACCCCTCAGATAAGATCTCCATGTAGCATACCAAAACCTCACTCCTTTTGGTTGGATTGACCAATCTTGCCTTGGCCCAGGAACCCCAAAGCAGTCCACCCATGGACCCTAATAAAGACATGTGCCCTGGGGTCCTGCCTCTCTCTGCCCGTACCTTGCCTTGACCTCCTCATAGGACCCCTTGACGGGTGCCATGTACCTCCTCCAGGACTGTGAGTGATAAACTATCTCAGTTTCTCCTGTGGTCTAATGCTGAACTCTGACCCACCATCCAGCACCCTATACTCTAATTAACAAATGTTAATTTAACAACATTATAATAAAGTGTTAAGGGGGAAAAAAACAGCCTCTGCTCGGTGGTGGGAAATCAGGGTCCATGGGGGCTGCCAGGGTTAAAGGAAAGTAAGGAAATAGCGAAAATGTTCAGAGAAGATGCTGAAGATACAAGGGAGTTTGCTGCTCATGAGGGGAGGCTGAGCACACATGGCAGGAGCTCAGGATTGGATCAGATCAAGAAATACACTGAGCCATAAAGATGTGAGTTATCACAGACTGAAGAGGTTTTCCCTTTTGGCACCAACTGATAACCGCAGGGATGGGAGGTATGATGGGATTTGTTCTGATCATCTCTGGGGGCTAGAGGAGGTAAAGAGTGTCTCCAGAGTCTGAGTCCTGAATGATCTGCTTGCCGGTATGTTGATTTCTGAAACATGTGCTCTCTTAGACGTCATACTGCAGAACTTTAGATTGCTTTAGATTTTTGACTATTCTAACAATGCTGTGAGGAGAGATGGTATAACATCACCATCAAGGGCACTGGGTTCAGGCTCTGTATCCTCCACTTTTTATGAAATCTTGAATAAATTAATCTCCTGGTGCTTTACTCTCTTTAACTGAATATTGGGGTAATAGTAGTATCTACCTCACAGAGTTGGGATAAAGTTTAAGAGTTAATATGCATGAAGCACGTGTAACAGTAACTAGCAGGAGGTACACACTTAGTAAGCACTAGCCATGGACATTATAATCCATTTGCTATACATTTCCATACATCTATGATTACCTCCTTAGGATAAATTCTTGGCAATATAATTGTTGAGTAAGAAGGTATACAAAATTTTAATGCTTTTAATACAACTTGCCAAAATATGCACCAGAAGCTACATTAAATCCCCTCTACTGTATCATCAGATACTTGCTTTATTCCCACTTATCTATATCACAATGCATGACAACCCACCACCTACCCAGCAATCAACTACAGTTGCCCTCTGTATACTCACTGACCCAGAATGCAGGAGTTACAATCTGTATTTTAAAGATATTCCCATTTGATTTATACTCTACAGTACAAAACCATTGTTCTAGAATTTTATCAACTGAGAAATCAATCGCTATAACATTAGTTTACCCAACCTCTTTGCAATATCAACACTTTAGACCAGGAACTTTTTTAAACTCCCCTTGTCTTCTAGAACCCCTCTCCTACCTCTTCTCCTATTTCTATGTCACCTTTTTTTCCCCCTTTAAGGAAAAAGAAACTGGATTATTTCATTTAATTGGGAAGTCTAAAGTGGCACTGG
This sequence comes from Phoca vitulina, assembly GCF_004348235.1. Classification (NCBI taxonomy): domain Eukaryota; kingdom Metazoa; phylum Chordata; class Mammalia; order Carnivora; family Phocidae; genus Phoca; species Phoca vitulina. Next base: position 5,232,130 of record NW_022589757.1, on the reverse strand, counting down.
CTGCAGGCACATTGTCCAACAGAAATATAACATGAGCCATGTAAACTAGGAGCCTGAAATAATTCATCTCCTCCCATCATTGGCTTGGTTGCTCCCTATGTGGCCTAAGTCTTAGAAGGACTCTCTGGGAATCAAGGTACTGGCAGCATCTGACTCACATCCTTGAGGCTTAACAAGCCCAGCACGGGGGGGGGGGGGGGGGGAAGGAATGTATATCCAGGAATCCTAGAAAAGGAATCTTCCCAGTCTGGGACTAATCCAGGGGCAGGAGTTACTACATCAAACCCAGTGGAGCGCCATGTTTGCATTCCCAACATGTCCCTATCTACCAGCTCCTTCTCAGCTGTCTTGGGATTTCTCTCACTCTCTTGCAGCACTGATATCCAATCAATCACTGAGTCATGCTGATTTAATCTCCCCAGTTGTTCTCAAGTCTGTCCTCCTCTGTCTTACCTGCTATGACCCCAGTTCAGACTCTCATCATCTCTTGCCCAGATCTTTCAATAGCCGTCTGGTCTCCTTTCTACATTTTTTGCCACCCTTGGATTCCTCCTCTATACATATCCAGATGCAGCCCATTTCCTTGGTTAATGACATGAAGTGCTATACCACTAGGACAAAGTCAAAACTCCCTAGCATACAAAAGCCTTTAAGACCTTCCAGAACCACCTCCTGATCACCTTGCATGGCCAACCAACCCTGTTTGCTTTTCCTCAAAACCCGTTCCCAATTTTGGTTAAATGTATTCCACTCATTCAAGTACCAATGCTGAAATTTTAGTCATTTTCAGCTCCTTTTTCTCTCTACTTATCCATAACATACAGTCATTTTCCAGGTCCTACATTTCTATGTCCACATTTTTCTCTGCCTGTTGCACTCTTACCACCCTGCCCTGCCCAGGCCATACCATATTTTTCCTCCTGCCCAGCCATCTGTAGGTCTCTGCACCTTCCCAGCTTTCCTCCACATTACCAATGGGTATGCTTTTAAACATAACCTTAACTAGAAAAACTTCAACAGCTCCTCATTATCCACTTGTATTCACAAGTCCCCCAGTATTCAAGACTATGATAATTAGTATGGTTCTACACAGCTGATAATTAGCATGGTTCAGGATGGCTGATACGTGGGACCCTATCCCCTGTGCCCACCTCTCCACACCAGGTCACTGCTCTAGCCATGCAGACCACTTCAATGTTCCCATGCCTGTTTCCATGTTCTCCCTATATGGAATGTTCTCCATATTGACTTATAGAAATCCTTCTCAACCTTCAGGGCCCCGGCTTTTTTCCTTCATGAAGCCTTCCTAGATTTCCCTAGTCAGACAAAACACTCTGTGCCTCCACTGAAGTTTGTCTATACTTACATCACAAAAATGATCACAGCCTCGTTAATGGAGTGGTTAACTGTGCACCAATGTCAGCCCCAATGGAGTGGGAGTTCCACTACTTACCAATTCTATAACTTCGGGAAAATTATGAGTCTGATTTCTCATGTACACATGGAAATATTAATACCTGCCTCCCAGGGTTATCTTAAAAATGAGATAATATGTATAAAGAAATTAGAACTGTTCCTGGCACATGAGTAGTTACTTTCTCCTGGACTTGCTCTGAGCCCTCTCTGAAGACCCCACATCACATTTCAGTCACAGCATGTGCATTCTGGAGTCCAACTCCTTGGGACTGAGGCCCAGCTCTATCACTTACCAGCTGTGTGGTTTTGGTCAAGTTCTTTGCCTTTGCAGTGTCTGTTTTCCCATCTGCAAAACGGGGATAATAAGAGCACCTACCCAATTGGGCCATTATGAGGATTAAGTAAGATAAATATAGCAAACCCTTAGAACAGTGCTTGGCATAAAGGAAGTGCTCAGTACGTACTAATTACAGTTATTAAGTCTGCATTCCCAGAGTCTAACACAGCAACTGGGGGACAACGTTCAATAAATGTCACATTGTATTGAACCCTATGTTTTTCTTTGCAGTGTAATTTAGGTGAGGTTCTTCCCTGTATTAAGAATACTGACCCATTCCATTACAATTTAGGTATTGTCTATAGATAATCCCTGTTTATTGTCAAGCTGCTACACTTTCTCATTGCTTGGTGAACTATCAGTGAGTGAAAATGCAGGTACAATTCAATTATGGGTGGTTTATTTAGTCTTGGATTGGATTCTCCGAAACTCAGAGGATATTATTATATACATGTAATTTGATTCATTTGCCTATAGCCTGTCAAGTGAAAAGCACTCCAAAAAAAAAAAAAAAAAAGTATATTAAAATACATTCACATTGATTTTGAGATAGTTGTTTGCAATATATACAAAGATATCATCTAAAAAGGTAACAAGGAAGTATTACGAAAAAACACTAAAATAAATATCATCCTCTCATTTCTATGTTTTGCAGAATTATTCTATTTCTGGATTAATGAGTTTTTTTTTTTTTGAACCAACAAAATCTCTAATCTATCCTGACAAGTGGGGGAGGATGAGATATATTCCCTAATTCTCTGAAGTCTGTTTTGGAGTTTGAGTTATATTCCTTCAGAAGGAAGCAACTGTTGACTATTGAGGGAGGTGGACAGGGGCATTAGGGGGCATGTGGGGGGGCAGCAAGACAGTAGTTCCTACCAACGATGACCCTATTGAAGAAGCACTTACAGTCAGAAGATGTTGGGGAAAAAAGGTAAAAGAAAGGAAAACAAATTCATTATAAATACTCAAAACTTGAATGAAGAGTTTTCAACCTTGGCACCACTGATATTTGGGGCTGGATAATTCTTTCTTGGGGGAGGAGGCTGCCTTGTAAATTGTAGGGTGTTTAGCAGCATCCCTGTCCTCTACCCACTAGATGCTGGTAGCACCCCCTTGCTAATTTTGTAGTTTTGACAACCAAAAATGTCTCCAGACATTGCCAAATGGACAAAATCACCCTGGTTTGAGAATCACTGTCTTGATGGGAGAAAATTAGCTAAAGTATGAGGTGGAACATCTTATGGATTTTAAATGTTCCCTATTTTTCAGTATTTTTGTTGATTCACATAGACTTATCATAAAACTAATTATCTATGCTACTAACAAAAAGACCCGGGACCATAGTTCTGATATATTTTCCCAGAGCTTGGCCCCAGTGGTCCTCTGTCTGGAATGGGGTGATGAAGGTAAAGGGGTGACATGAAAAGAAGGGTGCAGCAAATCTGGGTTTGGTGGCCTGTGAAGTACAAGATACTATAGAGGGTGTAGAGTTACAGCACACTCAGACTTTATTTTAAAGGAAATTATAATCTCATGACAAATGACTTCCAGTGAAGTTCTCATCTGTTGCATTTTCCTTTTAATAAACACCTAGTTGGTATTTGTCTCAACAACAGAGGCAATGATAAAAAATGGTATGCAGTCATGAAGTGGGACTGTTAAAGGAAGAGACGGACATACAGCTCATTTCTCTGTAATACTTCACTGAAGTCATTTTAGGAAATTAATAGTTATATTAATTGCCTAAAGACAAGATTCCCTGGTCTTCCCCAGCAGGACATTCCCTCAAATTTCTTCTTTACAATGGGCAATAGCAATGCTGAAATTGGGATAAAAACTTTAAACTTACACATAATGATGAAATTAACTTATATTGACGCAAAAAAATACTTCCCTATACTTCATTAGTAATATTTCTGTTATTTTTAAGTATGGGGGAGGAATAAATAAAAGAACAAATAAAAGTCTCTAACAGGGGCACCTGGGTGGCTCACGTGGTTAAGCGTCTGCCTTTGGCTCAGGTCATGATCTCGGGGTCCTGGGATCAAGTCCCACCTCTGGCTCCCTGATCAGCAGGGAGCCTGCTTCTCCCTCTACCTCTGCCTCTCCCCACTGCTTGTGCTCTCTCTCTTCCTCTGTCAAATAAATAAAATCTTTAAAAAATTTTAAAAATCTCAAACAGACATGGGTGCTCCAATGACTTTAATCATGTGATAAGTAATAAAAGGAACTGGTATAAACCCCATGGCATGAATGTCCCCAAGGACTCTTATTTCTTTAAAACTAGAACATGCCTAAAGATTAGGCACTAAACTACGAACAGGTATTTACCTTCCTATTATACTTTGTCAACCCTGCACTTCTGAAGCCACTCACTGTTTCCTCCAATGACAGACATGCCTTTATTCATAGTCATCGTTCAGAGGGTGTTAGGGTTAAATACATATTTAGCAACAAGAAAATGCCAAAATCCTAGGACAACAGCAGGAACTAATAGACACTGCATATCAAGAAATGAAGTTCTCAAAATAAATACTGGGGTAATGAAACTGTCTGCTTTGATTTCGGGTATGACCTTAAGTCATCAACTTTCTTCGCCCTCTCCCAACCCATTGTCCCACTTTAGTCACACAGATCTTAATTGATAGGAAGATTTTTTGCTACTTGTTGAAAAACAAATGTCCTCTAAAATTCTAGGAGCCACTTTTCAAGCAGTGGTTTCTGTGTTACACACTCTTACATGTGACACACAGCTGTGCCGACCCGGAGGCAGCCTGGCACAGTTATGCTGCAATTCTCATGAATGAACTTGGCACTCACTAGGGGTGCATCCACGTCAGTCCCTCAATTCCTCCAGGTCTTATCTGGGAAACGGGTATAAATACCCGCCCTTTCTTACCTGACATAGTTGTCCTGAAGTTCATGAAAGAAAATGTAGTTGTCAAGAGAAAAGGCAGTGTTCCTACCAGTGCTGCAGCAGGACTGCTCTCCTAATATGCATGTTAGAGTCCAATTCTTCCAGCTCAGGCAGCTTCTTTGTTCATGCCTTACAGAGAGCTGGCTGTATTGTGTCCCCTGCTGTTGAAATGTGAATACATTAGGTTGTTGGTTAAAAGAATTAAGAACCACACTAGAAACAATGCCTCTTAATAATGAAGGTAAAGATACTGAAGTAAAAATTTAAAAATCTTCAAAGAGGAGGCGACTACCTCCATGCAGTGAGAGCATGACTCCCACTTGTGCTGCCAGGAGGAAGGAAATACAACTCATCCTAATCAGAACTTCTTGGCCTTGGAGCTTTATGATCTGCTTCATCGTTTTGGTGTATTTACACTCCTGACTCCCTGAGCTCTCAGCGCCCTGGGTCCCTGGGACCCCATCTCTTGTACTTTCTCTTCATGTTTCCCCCCAGGCAACACAAAAAACTTCTGATTAATGTGAGAAACTTAATTAGCTGAGTGGTAGCTAAAATAGCCTTAACTGACCTTTTAACTCTTAAGCTACTTGTTTCCAACTGTAGTAAAATGTTTGTACTCCCTTTAAAGGAATGCTGTGCATCTCAAACCAGATTTCCCTGTTTCTTTTTCTTTGTGGGAGGGGGGGACAGGCTGGTAGTAGTTATAGTGGGGAGTATGATGGATAGAAAACGTTTTATATTCTCATTAAGGTAAAAAGGTATATTCTCCAACAGAAAGGTTCTCAGGTACAGAACTTACTCATTTTTCTATTTCGAATTCTTAGAATGTTAATTCATAACCCACAGTTGATGTTCAACTAATGTTTGTTGTATTCAATCACCTTGCTTTGGATCAGTCAGGCTGACAGGAAGAAAGGGTCTGCTAGCATCCTCAGTGCCCCGAGATCTGTCCTTAGGTGGTCTCCCTGAGAACATTCCTCAGACAGAGGCTTGGCCATGTCTATGAATCCAAATCCTCCTTCATTTCCCTGGCCTCCAAGACTCCCAAATGAAGAGTGTATCCTTGGATTTGGGGCCACACTTTTTAATTAGTATGTAATGTCTTCATACAGATGTCCTAGGATGCTTTAATATTATTTCTATTATTTCCACCTCTGTCTCTAGGGTTTCCATGTTTTAAAAAAGTGTTGCCACAATATACCTTATTTCTTAATTCTGAGCAACTGAGGAAAAATACAAGATACAAAATCCATCTTAACCAGTAAGTCCTTTCCAACAAGAGTTGTAAAACTCTCTGTCTATGTTTTTGGAGATTACCTTTTGACATTAAAATAAAAAAAAATACATTTTTTTTTAATTTGAAGAATTTTATAAGTTTCCCAAAAAATCAGTAACTTTCTCACCAATTCAGTAACCACTTTACCAATTATTTTTTTATTTGTATCATACACATCAACATTTTACAGAAAAAAAGAACCCCTTAATGTTAAACTCCAATTAATTACATGTTTTCTTCTAATTCTTTTCAATGTAGACACCTAAACTTTTACACAAGTATAATCAGTACATAAAATAATGTTTTAACACTTTTGAATGTCATTTAACATTTTTCATACAATTTTACATATATCATTTAATGACTATGTAACGGTCTACAATAGCAATACCAATATATCAAAATTTACTTATCCATTTCCCAAAACTGGGCTTTTTTTTTAAATGTGTAAGAATAGAATTGCTATAAGTATCTTGTACAAGTAGCTTATTTTTCTTTTAAATATTTTCCTGGGCATATGCTGTTCAAAGTGCCATGATCTAGCCAAAAATAGATTGGTTACAGAGCTTTTGTTATATTCATCTAAATAGTTCTTTTAAAAATTACTAATATAATGCTACTGGTATCAAGACACATGAATTTTAAAATGTTTTGCTAATATAATAGCATAAACCAGGTCAAAGTTGTTTCAATTTGCATTTTTAATAGTAGGAAACCTGAATATCATTCCAAGAATTGACTTTTACTTGAATCTTCTCATTTGTACTCTATCCTTTCATAAATTTACTTAGTAAAGAGTAGAAACTTTATGGTTTTACATCTACTTTTTAAAAAATATTAAGCACTTTATCCATGAGTAATCCAATCTCTTCTTTTTTTGTCTTCTTCCTATTTAGTGTACATTTTTCCTTTTTCTTTAGTTGATCTCACCTACGCTGCCAATGATATTTCCACTGCCATAAAGTTTCTTTTGTACTACTGGGATGAGAATTGTAGTCTTTTTATTTTTACCTTTATAATCAACATTTTAATTCATACGGAATGAATGGTCTTACCATGTGTAAAGTGGGCCTAATTCTTTTTTTCACACTGACATCCAATTAATCTTTCCACCAGTAGTTCTTACATAATTATTTCTTTCCAACTGGTTTATTAAGTCTTAGTTAAACTTCCTACTCAGCATCATAGTATATTTAGAAAGGTTAATTTAGGATTTAAAGGGCAAGGCTCTCATTTCTTTTTCCCTAGGTTGAAAAGATAAATCTATCTTTCCTTGCCTATTTTCCTAATTTGCCACAATTCTGTCAAATTATATAAAGTATCAGTTGGAATGTTAAGTGGAAGCATAATAAATCTACATATTAATGTCATCTAGTGGCATTCCTTTGGATATGATTTCAAAGACATTATCTAACTTAATCTTCACAATAATTCTGCAAAGTATTATCTCTGTTTTATAGATGGTGAAATTATTTTGATACGTTTAAACCTTAGGATATACCTAATAGAACCACTTTGCCATATTAAAAAAATGCATAAATATTAATACCAATTCATGACTTCTATTTTCAGTAAGCTGTAAATTACTTAAGTCTTTGTTTCATTTTCCTCACATACAGAAGAGCAACAAAAGACTATTCACAACTTATTTTGGCCTAGTAACATCTGCATATTTTTATAACACGTTCAGATCAAAAGAAACATTATTAAAAAGCATTACTTTGTTAAAACTTAGCCAAATTCTGCTTCCATGAGCTCCTTAGCTCTAAACTATATTTATTTCTAATTAATCCTTATCTTCACATTTCCCTGACCTGAGTATAAGCTGAGAGACCGGAGTCTGCTCTGCTTCCCCCGAAATGCTACATGGACTTTCACGAGTGTCTTCTCCTCCTGCAGCACCTGCACTCCTCTAACACTTAATGTTATCAGAGACTTCAAAATCCTGACAGCCTGGATTCCAACATTGTCTCTTCCACATACCAGACCCTGGGCAAATTATTAATAGTTGTCTTTACCTCTTTGCCTCTTCTTTAAAAACGTATTCAATACTATCAGCCTCACAGGGTGTTGAGAAACTGTAACTAGAAAGCACAGGTGCCTAGCACATAAGTAAATGCTCCATTCCAGAACGAAAATTGGCACTGGAGAGCTCTCTTCCTATAGGAGTACCATTCAGAGGAATGGAAACAGGAGACTGAAGGGGGAGGCAGTTTACCTCTTCTGACAACCCCACAGGTTTTCACTACTGGAGTACAACAGTTTTGACTTCTGATGGCTCTAGAAAAAAATGTTTCTGTTCTCTAGATAACAGTTGAAAGGCAGAAGTGATCATGGAGGCAGTCATCTCACTAACTGCGAGGTGAGACTCAAGGGAGGAGACTTGGTGAAACCCTCCTTCCATTCACTCCTATCTGTCATAGTCAGTGCTGCTAATTAAAGTGGTAGTGCCAACAAGGTGGTAGATCTCACCCTCATGAAGAAACCTCGGAAATCTATGGATGGCTTTGAAAAACCACCAGTATCCCAGGTTAGAAATGCCTCACTCCATCTCTTCTTAGGAATTTCAAAACAGCCAATCTGTAGTACCTTTTCCTGGGGCAATATATTTTTTTCTTTTGGCCTGAGTTAGTTGTTGGAAGTTCTTTTCTTTTAGGTGCCAGCACAGGGCTCTGCAGAAATTTTCTGAAGTATTAAACCAGAACTAATCTGACCCCTAGATTTCCTTTGGGTCAAATTTCCCAAGAATGACCTCTTCAGTGACCAGATGAACAATCCACACTTCCTGTAATACAGAAGACTGTCACTGCCTCACCGGTTACAAGGGTCAAGTAGGGGAACTGAACTGCACAATGTGTTGTAAACACTAGACCTTCACAAATAAAGGACCATCCAAAGCTAATCTTTTAACAGTTGGCACTTGCATAAGTTGCTATTGCCACCACTGTGTCTGTACATTTATATTATATACAAAAGACCCACATAATTTACTGTATGTGTTTAATTATTCAGAGGCGGTAGCAACTAAAATAATTGCAAAAGTAAATAAAATATTCCTTAGATATTGTTATTATAGACTAATAAAATCTGAAGGTCATTAGCAGACACATATTACATCCCTTTAAGCACAGTTGCTAATATAGAACCCTCACTAATACACCCAATACTAAAATAAAACTAACCTTATCCAATAATCAGTTACTGATAGATTAACAACAACATCCAATGAATGAATGTCTCAAACAGAATTAAAGACAACATCTGCATAGCATTTATCATATAACCAGTTCTAATTAATCATATAGGAAATGGTCCTTTAAATGAAAATATTCTGATGCCAGGATGCAGGCCCAAAGTAGCATTTCCAGTTTGCTTTTTTTCTAGTTTTGAAGGTGCTTCCCTGGGCTTTCTAGGTTTTTACTTCCCTCAGAGGAGTCCAGTTTGGCCATGATTATATTATTGGTTCCAGGAGCCTCTGGTTGTTTATCATCACCATCAAAGATAATGTCTTCTGGATTCGGAGGTGGGGGGCAGAATTCTTCATTGGGAAAGATCTCCTGGAAAAGCGTTTCAGCTTGCTTGACTGCATGCTCATTTCCCAGTCCACAGTCAGGCCCAGAGCAGACATAAACATTGGAAGGTAAGCCATTATATGAGCTTCTGCTGATTCCCGAGGAATCTCTCATATTAAAATAAAGAGCCCACAAGAGTCTTGGCTTTGTAAGTTCTTCCTTGTCTATTTCTGTTTCAGTAAATGGGGTGAATAATTTCTTCACTACTAACTCTAAGTCTTCTCGTGCTGTTTTAGAAGATGAACAGGTCAGATGTACCAGATAGGTGTCTTTCATGCACGTCATGGTTGAAGAACATAATTCAGTGACACGAACAGCACATGTTCCTGATTCCACTGGAGGCACTACCAAAATGGAAATTTGCTGATCTGAATCTGCCTTTAGTATAGACTGATCTGTAATGAGCACTGCCCTGGAGATCTGCTTATACTGTACATTTGAGCATGTTTCCTCAGAAAGGTAACTATCCTCCACAATAAAATATTTAGCATTTATTCTTTGACCTAAGTGATCTATAATTGCTTTACATCTTCCAGATTCTTTGTCAACTACAAGGCATTGAACTTTATGACGAAGACAATAGATTCCACCAAAAACTGCACACATCCTGCAGAAACACTGGGGAATTTCTCCTTGCCCATACAAGGGAAATAAAAAGGGAGTGTTGCCAAACCGTCCAAGACACCGAAGGAAGTTTTTAGTTGCTTTAAGGCCATCTATTGTACTGCAAGATGACTCTGTCATTGCAATTGAGTGCAGCACAAAATGTTGGAGATTGGGGGTTAATTTTTTAGTTTGTAAGTACTCTGAAAATGAGCATTGCACAAAAGCCTGGTATTGATCAGGATGTTGTTCATAGTCTAAACAAAATGTAAGAAATTTCATCAGTATCCTCTTTTCAACCATAGTGAGTTCTTTGCTATTAAAGACATCTGCTCTGGAACAAGGCACCTGTTCTACTTTTCCTTCACGAAATGCAAGAATCCTAGTGACGTTTTTAAATTCTGCATAACGACTAACATTTGATTTGATTAAGAGATCAATTAGCAATCCTTGAGAATACAGCAGCTTTGATACCAAATCAATATTAAACCTCCTGCTTTCTTTAACTATTTCAGAGTAAGTAATCTTATTTCTCTTTGGTTGGTCAGTGTTGTCTTCCTCTATAGGCTTGTTTTCATCTTTATCTCCATCTGAAACTGTGTGTATACAAGTTTTATCTCCACAATATTTTTCTCTTGCCAAGGTGTCCTCAACATCAGTTACTTCTAGTGAAATTTCTCCATCACTTTTTGGAGTGTCTTTGGCAGGCAATTCATGGCCAGTAGCATATAATGAATGTGTTTCTTCAGACAAGCATGCAGAATCCAGAGGTTTAGTGGTGGTACTAGATGTTACTGAGGAAGTATTTTTCTGCAGAGCATCAGTCTCTTCAATATTGTCATCCATATCCTGACTGGCATAACAAAAAACTTCTATGTGTTGAATACTTTCGTCCTTCTTGCGAAGAGTGATAGCTTCTTCTGTTTCATGGATCAGGCCTTGCCATGAGGCAGTACTTTCTTCCGCAATGTCACTGTTTTGCTGATACTCCTTCAACCAGGAGAGCAATCCCGAAAAGCTGAAACTTGCCCAGTTTCCTCCATAGTAACTTCTTGAATCAAGATGCAGAACCCTCTGGCCACTTCTTGAACATGCAGCTGCAAGGATGGATTCGGGCAGACCTGTCCCTATTATGACCACATCGAACTCTGTGGGAAGACTGTCCGCCATTCTGGGAGATAAAGCGTCTGGTGACAACTGCCGATAAAGGAAATGTGTGTGAGTCTAGGCTGAGGGCTCAGCTGAGATGTGAATATGCTGTTATAAAATCTCTCCTTGTGTTATTCCAGGTCATCCCAGAAGTACTGAGGTTGCAGGAACTAGCTGTTTACAGTTACCCTTTCTTAATATTGTTTTCCTTATAGGTCAGTAGCATAAAAATATGATAAAGTATATCTAATCACATCTGAGAACACTAAAACGGATGTGTGGTTTTCATTCCTGCATTTCATCTTAGCAGTAAATGTCAAAATGCATCACACATGCATTTGTGACCGGAACTCTTCTCTGAAAGAAGAAAATTCAAGAAAGAATACAACTGTAAACAATATTAAGAGAAAAGTAATTTCATGCAACAGCAATTACAATTACTCCACTGGAGTCTGACTTGTTATCAGGACATAAGCCCCTAGGAAAGCAAATCATTAAATGCTTTCTTACATATTTTCTAATTTCTCAAAAATGAACATAGAGATTTACCCCCCAAAACCACGCAATGATGAGGAAGGGACATCATGATGTCCCATAAAAACAAAGAATTTTCATAATACAATTCTGTAACTTTTGCTTTTAATAAAATTAATATTTGAATAAAACTATACAGAACTGTGAGCTTAGACTGTAAAAAATGTGTGGTTCCACCGTGTTTATGGAAACAGACCACATAGTATGTGCCCATTGTCATGAAGAGGAATATTTCTGTGGCCAATTTAGCCTGTGGGTGATTTTAGAACAGCTGAATGAAGGCATTTCCATGCCACAAGCACCCGTAGGATCTCGTGGTAGCATCGTGAGACTATTTCAACTGAATTAACCAGCGAGATTATTGCAAAAGGATTATTTCAGTAAAACAACTAGCATTTTGAGATATTTAGGTGCAAAAAAAGGTCTACTGAAGGGAACATGCATTTTTAACGAATCTTTATATGAATGTACATAAGCACATGTGTTTTTTTAGGTATAAGTTAAAAAGGTAAATTCCTATATTTGTAAGTTAAAATATTTTAACATAAATAATACCTGCTTCTAAAATCCAAGGGAACATAGAGTGACCTGCATTTTGCCAGACTCTGGCTCTATGACACTGAATCTCTGTATCCCAAGATAAAGGCCCGTCTAATCATCATCCTCTGCTAAGACTAACATGTTGTTTGCTGTTTTTGAAGGGTAGGAGGTAGCAGTGAAGAAAGGCCCTCCCATTAACTTCTGGCATAATACTGGTTATATGCCATACACAGAACCTTTGTGTGGCGCTAGGTGTGGCTAGAGGTGCAACAGCCAAGGGGGTAAAAGGCATACTCACCTGGAAGTCTTTAGGCTAAGGCACTATACACACCACGTGAAGGGGGCCTTTCAATCAGTTGTCATTGTGCAGTTTGAGGAAGAGTTCTCAGAGCGTTATTTTTCTCTATCATTACACTTACTGAAATTGACATCAGTACTAACTGGGCCTGCCTAGGCTAAGATGACCAATTAGCTTGGACATTTGTAAAATAAGCCATTCAACCGAAAGTTGGATTAAATTGACTAGTTCACTGAACAAACCAATCAGTCAGTTTAAGTGAAATGGCAATCTTAACAGTCCTGTCTAGTCAAAGCCTCTGCCTCAAGAATATCAGAGATTCTACTTGTTTTCAGCATTTCCTGAAAAACCAGGAAATGAGCACCAATGAGGCAGTTGCATTGCCTACTCATACACGTATGTAAGTATGTCTGCATTACTTAATCCTGCCTTCTTCTTGCAGGGTGTGTGGAGGAAGACAGAACCCAGGAAGGTATATGAAGAAGCGTAACCACAGCATGCGCTTATTCTTGGCTCAGGAGATAGAACAGAGGATACAAGCCATAGTGCTAAAACCAGGCACCTTCTAACCCACAGATACCAAGAGTCCTCAAAATACCAAGCACATAGGACAGAACAACCTTAAAGAACATTTAGCTCACTCCCCCATAAGAGAGATAACAAAATTGACTACAGGCGGGATTAAGTGCCTGGGAAAGTCCACACAAAAGGTTAGCCAGGCAACAGAGTAGAACCCACTCTTGTGTCAGGAGGCCATTGGGCTTTCCACTTGATAGGGCAGCCTCTCCAGGAACCCCTAGAACAAGCAGCCACTTCTGGCATTTTTAAATGTCCTCCCCCTTCAACACTCCATGGTTAGTTCTTGTTCAGAGAAGCACCCTCCCTTCCGTTGACTTTAACCCTTATCTAGAAGCACAATCCTTGGAATTTACTTCAAGCAAAGAAATTCTTAATCTTGGCTAAGAACTTTTTCAGTCCATCATAACCCCACTACTGACTTGTCTCCCAGGGCTTAAACAAAGTCTTTGAATCTCTTACTCCGGAGTTTCCACCTCTAATTTAAAAACAGGGATAAAATCATGGTTGAAAGCAGTAACTATATGCCCAGAGCAACAGAGCAGTCTTCAGGCGAAACAGCGTGTGTGGTGAACGTTTCTAGAAGTCTTAGAAAATCCCTTCTGACTAGGATCGGACCTGAGCAGGAAGAACTGAAGGAGGAAAAAGCAATGGAAGGAGACGCAGCAGCAGAATGAGGTCACAGAGGCAAGAGATGAGGAAGGGGGTGAATGCTGGTACTAATAAAGAACTCAACATACCCTTGTTTTTAAACCCCCAGGCCCAGAGTCCAAATAGAAACAGAACTGTCCAGCACAGAAAAAGCACTTACTTCTTGGAAATACGAACTTTCATGTCTGTGATCAAACACCTGTTGCCCAGCCCAGGGAGCATTACTGATGACACTTTGGGTTTAAACTTCAATCATCCTCCTTAAATGAAAGCTTAGCCCTGCCTAAAAAATTGCCTGACAGGTATTTTAAATTAATATAACGTGTATAAGCACATAGCCATCTATATCACCACCTACATACACTTAAGGCCCCCTCCCAAGTTTCAAATCTTTGTATAAATAAAACTCTCAGATTGCTTATTGACGGGGGGAAAGTAGTATTAGACTATTGGAATCACTGAGTCAATCAAATAAATGAAATCATGATTTCTATGACAATTTTGTTTCCTTCAGAACACCAAAAAGTTAATTATAACAAATATCATAATATTTGGGTTTGCCACAAATATTATGCCACATAGGAGGTTGGGGGAATAAGACAATTTCTGATAATGCTACAAAGATTTTGTTCTTAAAAACCTGCCAAGATAAAAGCAGTAATAAATTATCAATATATTTCACTTTTTTTTTTTCAAGGAACTTTAAGACCTGAGAAATACACATTCCTATTTCACATCTTGTGTCAATGAAATTCCTGGAGCACACACAGAAAGATAATTCCCAAGCTTAGAAAATCACATCTTCAATGATACATCCTTCAAAATGATCATCCTTCAAAATGTCAAGTCTTAGGGAGACTTGAATCGTCCACAGGATTAGGAGTATTGTTGAAATAAATGTTCAATTAACAATCAAATTCTACTTTAATGAAATCTACTGGCTGCACAGCTAGTTATTTGTCCATCTAGGGTGGGATTCTCTGAGCCAGCTGTAATCTCACCTCAGATTTCAGTGTGCTGGAACCACTAAGGAGGAAAATACAGTAGAAATAGCTTATAAGGCCACATGCCGATTTGCATTCTGAGGACCCGAATGAAGCTCTTTCACTTCCTAGGAAGCATTCAAAGGTTTACATCTGCTAATGAGCAAAATTAAAGAAAAAAATCACACACACTGCCACTCTGCTACAAAGAGCATTGAATTAAATCTCTTCTCATCACCCTCTCCAGCCTTCATGAGTTAGTTACTCGTTTTCTTGAATCTGTTGACTCTACAGCCCCTCGTTTCTTTCCTCAAAGTGTAAAGCCGCTGTTTCGTGCCCTGTTGAATTGTACTAGGGGGTGAAAACAGAAATGAGACGAACTGGACAGCGGATGGAGGGAGTCAGGGAGGAACTGGGGCCAAAGCCGGGCTGGGGTTTAGGGTCGGCTGCGGGGAGAGAAGTGGCCACAGGGACAGCGCCGAGGCCGCCGTGGGGCGAGAGGAGGTGAAGCAAAGAGGAAGGAAAGCCATGCAGCTTGGGGTTGACGAGAGGAGGCGAGACTGGCGCGGGCGCTGAGCTGCAGGGCGGGTTGGAGATGAGGAGCTGAGAGTGGGCTGGGTGGCAAGGGGACGCACAGAGATGGTGGCAATGCAGGGAATGGAAGTTGGCGGAGGGGAGAATGCTTTCTCCTCCCAGCCCAACTCACCGAAGAGGCTGCTGCTAAACCCGTCCCACACGCAGCCCACGGTGTCCCAGACCCAGCCGTTCCTCAGGCAGGACACGAAGGTAAAGGTGACCCCGAAGAGGGAAACCAGCAGGTCGCTGAGGCTGATGTTGACCAGCAAGAGGTGGGTGGGAGTGCGGAGCCGCTGGAACTTGTAGTAGAGGACGAGCACCAGCAGGTTGTTGCCGACGCCCAGCAGCCCGATGGAGCCGAGCAGCAGCGCCAGGCGCTCGTACGCGCCCGGGCTGAAGAGAGGCGCGGGGCTGAGCGTCCCCGCCGCTCCCGGCCCCTCGGCGCCCGCGGCCCCGCCGCCCTCCCAGTGGCCCTGGCCGCCGCTACGGTTCCCCGAGTACATGGCCCGGCGCCGGCGCGCTCGACGGGCGAGGCGCTCAGCCTCCAGCGCGGCCCGCGGCGCGCTCCGCACTGGGTGGGGCTCCAGCTCCGCCGCCCGCTCGGGCCATTGTACGTGCCAGGGCCGCGACGCGTCGCCCAGGACCGCCCTCCCCTACCCCTTCCGCCCGGCGCGCCCCCGTAGCTCCGCACCCTCCCGCGAGCCGCGTTCCCGACACGCCTTGTAGCTCCGCCCCCTACCTCGGCTCGTCGCGTTCCCGCCGCTCCCCGCGCCTCCAGCCCCCTCACTGGCCCCTCCCCCTGCCCCGGGGGGCTTTTCTGCCGCGCCCCTCCGGCGCGTCCTCGGCTTTGCTCGCTCCCCTGGCCGCAGACTCTCCGGGCCCCTGCATTCCTGCCCCGGGTGTGCGCGCTCGCGTGCACGCGCGAAGGGCCAGCGGGGAGAAGAAGTCAGTGGGGGTGCAAATCAACCGCAGTGGCTCCCCACACCCCATCTCCCTGCACCCAGCTTGAAAGCATCGCACCCGTGCACCCATTCACTCACTCACTTGTGCATTCACTCATTTATAAGCATTTATGAGCGCCTGCATCTAACATGTGCTAAGAAGAAGGTGGGTGAGGGCCTTCCATCTTGGGTTTCTCACCTTCCCGTGAAGCTGTAATAACCCACCACTAGCGCGCAATGCGACTCACATCTCACACAGGTAACGTGAGCCCCAGGCTGGATCCCGAGGCCTGCCAACGTTGTCCTTCCCGTCCTGCTCCAAAGTAGCGGTAGTCTGTTCTATTACTGAAGCCTGCCAAAGCCCTTCACTGGAGGTGACTGTCCAGGCTGTGCCCTCAAAGCTTCAACCTAAATCTAGCAGGTATAGAGAGGTAGGTGCTATATTTAGAACAGCACACATTTTTCCACTTGGCCTTTTCCCCAGTAGCGATGAAAATATAGTACAATTCAAATATAGGTTGTGAACGTGATCACAGTCTGTAAGGGCCGTGCCGCTGTTCCTGCATAGCCCCTAACAAGGTCCCAAAGGAGGACCACAGTCCGGGCCAGACCTGAAGGAGGCTCTGGGAACTGGTGACTAACACGGTGTGGAAGGGCAAAGGAATTGTCCTCTGTGAGGGTGTTTACCCTTTTCACCTCTGTTCAAAAGACCAGTAGAGAATGACTAGCTTCACTGAACCCCCATTCTAAATTCCCTGGACATATAGAATCAAATAGGGTGGGGTGATCTCTCCACCCTGGTGCATTGAGCAATAGCTGAACAGCAGTGTGTTCTGCCCTCAAAACCTTGATTTGTCTTTAAAGATTCCAATCTGGATTTATCATCTATGAGACTAACCCATCCACACCTTTAAAAAATTCATTTAATTTTATATTTTAGATGTACGGAACCATTTAACAAGTTCTGCATGTTTAATGTTCACTGTGTTTTCATCACACTTCCTGCCCAGTCTACAGTAAATTCTCAATAAATATTTGTTGAATGAATAAAGGACTCACTATATTTTCTCTAAAGCATTCATTCATTCATTCATTCTTTCATTGGTGCTGAAGCCCTGCCCTCACAAAGCTTACATTCTGGTTGTGTTGGGACAGCGGACAATAATCAAATAAGTATGTATGCAGTGTGTCAAGTGCTGATATGTGCCATAAAGAAATATAAGGCATAGAAAGGGTATGGGGGAGAGAGGGAAAAGGTTATTTTGTATAGGTGGTAATGGATGGCCGTGCTGAGTTCTGCAAGCACAGGGACATGTACTCGGTTGGGAGTGTGCTTAGCATGTTAGAGAAAAAAACAAGGAAACCAATGTAGCTGGACCAGAAGGGGAATTAAGAAATGAGGGCAGAAAGGTGGGTGAGCTGTGATTGGGCAGATCATGCAAGGCTATGGCCATTTTAATAAAAGAACTTTGGCTTTTACTCTCTCAGAGTCAAGTCCAGGGTAACATCTATGGGAGAGGAATAACAGCAGGGAATGAAAAAGAGGAGTAAGAGGCTTTTGGCAAATGTGTAAGAATTCTGATAGAGTCATTTTTACAATGCTATTACCTATTAAGGATGTTTATTAGACTTGAGAGAAACAGGCACTGTTATCACAAATATGATTTAAATTGTCAATAATGATACATATTTTTATGTATTTTCAGAATTATGATAAGATGATGGCAAAATACTACAACTTAAAAGGTAAGTGTAATACTGGCATCAGGACAGACATATAGACCAATGGAACAGAATAGTCAAAATATAAACTTCTGTGCATATAGTCAATTGATTTTTGACAAGGATGCCAAGGCCATTCATTGGGGAAAGGAAAGTCTTTCCAACAAATGGTGCTTGGAAACCTGGATGTCCACCTGCAAAAAAATGAAGTTGGACCTTTCTCTTACACCATATAGAAAAATTAACTCAGAAAAGATCAAACAGCTAAACTTAAACACTAAAACCATAGAACTCTTAGAAGAAAACATAGGAAAAACGTCTTCACTGCATTGGATTTGGCAACAATTTCTGGGATATGGCACCAAAGGCACAGGTAACAAAAGAAAAAATAGATAAATTGAACTCCAACAAAATTTAAAATTTTTGTGCATCAAAGGACACTATCAAGAGAGTGAAATGACAACTCCTAAAATATTTGCAAATCATAGATCTGTAAAGGATTAATACCCAGAATATAAAAAGAACTCCTACAACTCAACAGTAACAACAAAAAAAATCCCCAAGGACCCAATTCAAAAATGGGCAAAGGACTTGAATAGACATTTCTACAAAGATATACAAATGGCCAATAAGCACCTGAAAAGATATTCTACCTCATTAGTCATTAGGGAAATGCAAATCAAAGCCACAAGGACATATCGCTTCACACCCGCTAGGATGGCTATTCTCAAAAACTAAACTCTAAAGCAAAGAATGGAAAACAGTAAGTGTTGGCAAGGATGTGGAGAAATTATAACCCTGGTGTGCGGCTGCTGCTGAGACTGCAAGATGGTGCAGCCAGCCACCGTGGAAACAGTATGGCAGCTCCTCAAAAAGCTAAACATAGAATTACCGTATGATCCAGTGATTCCACTCATATATATTATATAGATCCAAAAGAATTGAAACCAGGGTCTTGAATAGATATTTGTACACCAATGTTTATAGCAGCCAAAAGGTGGAAATAACCCAAATGTCCATCATCAGATAAATGGATAAACAAAATGTGGCATACAATGGAATATTATTCAGTCATTGAAGGGAATGAAATTCTAGTACATTATAACATGGATAAACCTTGAAGCCAATATGCTAAGAGAAATAAGACACAAAAGGACAAATATTGTGAGATTCCACTTTTATGAGGTACCTAGCATAGGCAAATTCATGGAGACAGAAAGAATTGTGGCTGCCAGGGGCTGAGGTGGGAGGAACTGGGAGTTAGTGGTTAGGATCACAGAGCTTAGGTTGAAGATGATGCAAAAATTCTGGAAATGGACAGTGGTGATGGTTGCATAATATTGTGAATGTACTTAATGCCATGGAATTGTACACTTTTATGTTACATATATTTTACCACAATAAAAAAGTTTATGCAAATTGCGCCTGCATCTAACAGAGTAGGAAAATAAAACAGATGTAACCAGTTTATTGAGCAAGGTAGACTCAGCATGTGTAAGCAGAAAGTAACTTTACTCTCTCTCCCACTACTCATTTCAATTGTCTTCTCTGCTCCTGTTCTTTAACTGCCTTTGGATGGCATTTTATCAGGTCCCAAAGGCTTTCTGATCACTTTCAATTAATATAAAGTCCTGAACGTTGTAATACTGAAACGGTAAAACTCATGGAAAACTCACTTGTCTGCCCTCCAAAACAGAGCCTACTGCAGGCCTGGAGAACTTCAGGGGGTAGGTATGGAGGGGACAATAAATTTAGCTTCTCCCATTCCCTAAATCTACTACCTTTAGATGCTGCTCTGGGCCCCTCTGGAATTTCAAGCAAAAATCTTCCCTGATTGGTGAAGTTGTCATCTGATGTTGGCGCCCTCTGACTGTAGCAGATTTTAAGCACTGTCATTTTCTCTTCTAGGGTGATTTGTGGGTTCTTTTGAGGACTGGAGGTCATGGAGATCTTTCTCTCACAAGTCCCTTGACAGGGGCAATGCCTTTGCCAGCTGGCTGCTTGCATTTCCCTCTAGGACTCTGGTTAGGGCCCCCAGACCCTGCAGGCAGTCTTCTCCAGTAGGGGCCCCGAGAGTCTAGCATCTGTTCCCCTGGAAATGTATGCATCCTTGTCCCACCAAATTCTGAATGTGGACTGCAGTGGAGAACTGGCCAGCCCCAGTCTCTCCCCTCTGGTGCGCACTGGGTGGAAGGAAGTCGAGAAAACTCAGGGCCCCTTGACTACTCTGAAAATTCCAAGGAAGTGCTAATCTCCTCAATCTCCTAAGAAATTGCCTTCAGTAGTTTGAAGTTGAGAATGAGCTACTATCTGCAGAACTGGTTTTCCAGTGTCTCTGTGCATCCTCCTGCATGGGCTGTGCAGCCCTGTCCTTTAGATTGGGGGAGTTCTTCAATTGTATTGTGGGGCCCCACCCAAGGCATCAGGGGATCCCTTTTAATATCCTCTTACACTGGAGCATTAAATCATCCCTGTCCCTGTATTCCAAGCAAGTCCTTTATAAAGTACAAGGGGGTGGTGAAGGGGAATGGAGACAGGTTTTATCTGTCATTCTTATTCCTTTTTTTGTTTGCTTTATTTTTGTTTGTGAAAATTAAACCTTAAAATGAGTCCAGATTTTTCCCTACAAACTTGGATTGAATGCAGTATATAAATATCTTATATAGTATCTCAGTGAAGGATGATTACTATACTTAATATTTCTCTTGACATTCTTGCATAGGATCACTGATAACCCTCAGCCTTCTGCATCAGGCACAGGTCACCTGAGAGGGAACTTTGACCCTTACTCGATCGAGTAAACTTCCAAGGACTGGGATGCATGCTTCCCCGCTCTCTCTAACCTTGGTCCCTGGTGGGAAACCCTTACAGAAAAATCTTGCCAAAGATATCTGCACCTTTTCCTGCCGTATGAAACGTCTTTGGGATGCCTGGGTGGCTCAGTCTGTTAAGCGTCTGCCTTTGGCTCAGGTCATGATCCCAGGGTCCAGGGATCGAGTCCCACATTGGGCTCTTTGCTCGGTGGAGAGCCTGCTTCTCCCTCTGCCCCTCCCTCTGCTCATGCTCTCTCTCTCTGACAAATAAATTAAATCTTAAATAAAATAAAATAACATAACATAAAGAATTAAAAAAACGATTTAGTGAATATAATTGAATTTAAAAAAGAGAGAGAGAGAGAATCTGGCATGTCTTTGGTTCTGAACGTCAGTTGTCCTAGTGCATATAGTTCTTTGGGATGGTAGGAATCAGCTTAATGTATAAACTGTGTACCTGTCCACACTCCCCTTCCCCAAAATGCATACATTTGTTTAAAAATGAAATCTCATTTACAACCTTGCTCTAAAAGCAGAGTGTGAGTGACCAAGGAGTTAGGAAAGAGTGAACACTCAATTTCTTAAAAGAACTGGTTTGTGAAGTATGTATGATTTATATGATTTATATATAATCAGGATAAATCAGAATTAATCAATGAAGGGACGCCTGGGTGGCTCAGTCAGTTAAGCATCTGCCTTCGGCTCAGGTCATGATCCCAGAGTCCTGGGATCCAGTTCCACATCAGGCTCCTTGCTCGGCATTGAGCCTGCTTCTCCCTCTGCTTCTGTCTGCTCTCTCTCTCTGACAAATAAATAAAATCTTAAAAAAAAAAAAAGAATTAATCAATGAAGATATCACTTTTCTGGGGTGAAATAAGCATTCTCAGCCAATGAAAGTGGTAGGGCACAAGAAGGACATGATACCAGCTGACTAGGTACTGCTAAGAATCTGGGCCATGCTTACCAGACATTTTCAGGATAAAAAGATGATATGAGAGCAGGTGAATAGATGATAGATAGATGATAGATAGATAGATAGATAGATGATAGATAGATATAGATATAGATGATATAGATAGATATAGATATAGATAGATATCCACACCAATACCCATTGTAGTGAAATTTTTATACTCTTGGGACAAAAAGAACCTTTATAAGCTTCCTGAGTGTGTGTGTGTGGGAGGGGGAGATAAAAACAAGTCATGTACAAAGGGTCAGGGATAGAATAGCTTATGATTATCAGCAGAAGCTATTTCAAAAAGACTTCTTATAACAACACGAGAGCAAAAAGACAATGGAATAATATCTTCAGAATATTAAACGAAAGTGATTTCCAACCTAGAAGTATAAACCCAACCAAATAGCAATCAAATGCAAGAGAAGATTAAGAATATTTTCAAACATGCAGGGTATATCAAAAACTTACTTTCCAGGCACCAGGATGTAAGCCACCAAAATGAGGGAATCACCCATGGGAAAGAAAGGCATAGGATATAAAAGTGAGAATAAGGGAATTCCAAGAATGATGGCAAAGGGGGATAGCAGTACAACAGCTGGGCCCTGATATACAGACGGCATCTGTCCAGGCTGCAGGAACGTGACCCAAGAGACAGGGTGATATCAGGATGCCTTCTTTTGTATCATCTTCTTATACTAGCTCAGGGAAACCATTTCACTTATTTTTTAATAGATTTTTTTAACGTTTATTTATTTTTTAGTAATCTGTACATCAGATACGGGGCTCAAACCCATGACCTGGAGATCTAGAGTCACATGCTCTTCCAACTGAGCCAGCAAGGCGCTCCATTAAGACAGTTTTAGATTTACAGAAAAACAGAATATAGCGCAGACAGTTCCCATATAATACCTTCTCACCCAGTTTCTCTTCTTATTAACATCTTACATGAGTTTGGTTTGTTACAACACACGAGCCAATATTGATACTTTGTTATTAATTTAAAGCCCAGAGTTAATCAGATTGCCTTAGTTTTTACTTAATGTCTTTTTCTGTTCCAGGATCCCAACCAGGATACATTACATTGAGTAATCAAATCTCCTTCGGCTTCTCTTGGCTGTGATAGTTTCTCAGACATTCCTCATTTCTCATGACCTTGAGAGTTTGAGAAGTACTGGTCATGGTTTTTTTATTTTTATTTTTATTATTGAAGTATAGTTGACATACAGTGTTATATTAGTTTCAGGTGTACATCATGGTTACTGGACAATTCTATACATTACTCAGTGCTCACCTTGATAAGTGTAGGACCATCTTTCACCATCCTATATCATTACAATATTATTGACTATATTCCCTGTTCTGTATTTAACTAATGACATCTTTTTTAATTGTTATGTTAATCACCATACATAACATCATTAGTTTTTGATGTAGTGTTCCATGATTCATTGTTTGTGCATAACACCCAGTGCTCCACGCAGAACGTGCCCTCTTTAATACCCATCACCAGGCTAACCCATCCTCCCACCCCCCCCTCTAGAACCCTCAGTTTGTTTTTCAGAGTCCATCGTCTCTCGTGGTTCGTCTCCCCCTCCGATTTCCCCCCCTTCATTCTTCCCCTCCTGCTATCTTCTTCTTCTTCTTCTTTTTTTTTTTTTTTAACATATATTGCATTATTTGTTTCAGAGGTACAGATCTGTTATTCAACAGTCTTGCACAATTCACAGTGCTCACCATAGCACATACCCTCCCCAATGTCTATCACCCAGCCACCCCATCCTTCCCACCCCCCAAGAGCCAAGATGTCCATCGACAGATGAATGGATAAAGATGTGGTATATATATACAATGGAATATTATGCAGCCATCAAAAGGAATGAGGTCTTGCCATTTGCAATGACGTGGATGGAACTGAAGGGTGTTATGCTGAGCGAAATAAGTCAATCAGAGAAAGACATGTATCATATGACCTCACTAATATGAGGAATTCTTAATCTCAGGAAACAAACTGAGGGTCAACTAATGACATCTTGAAGAATTTCCTTCTCAATCAAAAACTACCCCTTTCCTATCCCTGCCTCACTTTATTATTTTAATTGAAGGTCAGTGGATAAAGAAAGAAGAAACTTTTTTTATTCCCTCCAACCTCTAAAAATATTTTTTTTGGGGGAACAGAAATGACTAATGCTGAAATACACTTTCATCTTTAGAAGTGTATTTGGAATGAATGTCAGCTTGACTCTCCACAGCGTCTTAAGGAAGGCAAATGGTTTGAGGTGGGAGGAGATATAAAGGAAAGAAAGTAATGCTCAGTCTCCTTCCCTGGCCTTTACCCATTCTACTTCTCTCCCCAGGGGTGCACACACACACTCACACACACACTCACACAGTTTGTGGGGAAAGAAAGCTCAATGCCCTCCTTATGAAGGAAGGAGAGGTTACAGAGATATTATGATGCAATGAGGACCATATGAAAGACACTGGTAACATTATGAGGTCAGGATTTTTACTGAAATGCTTCCCTATATGAAATGCATTAGACTAAGCCAGGGTTCCTCTCTGCTAAGGTCCTAGTGGCGACTCTGACTCCTACCCACAACATGAGATTTTAAGATCAAAGGAATGCGACCTGGGACAAAACTTGAGACAGCAGGGAAGCACTGTAACAACTGGAAGGTTTTTCAAGTTGACAAATTTGTGCTCTTTCTTTCTGCACAGAAATAAGAGATTCCCTATATCCCTATGGATATCAGGGAGGAAAAGCGTTTAAGCATTGAACTTCAAATTAGCAATTTCAGGACAGCCTTGAAGGAGTTTGAAAAATTGGTTGAACATGTAGCGGCCCAGAAAAGAGACGAAAGAGCAGGCCTGTTTATCCAAAAAGAAGGTAAGATCAGCGATTAGGGACAGTCAAGTTGGGTCTGTTGATGAGAACCATAAAATGTTTTAAGCCATCAAAGAGAAGCGACATAGCTTAATAGCAAAGCCATCAAATGTGGGGCCTGAGTTCTGACTCTGTCTCTAAAGAACTAAGTGGTCCTGGGGAAGCTTTGTTCACTTCTCTGAACCTTAGTTGGCTCAAATGTAAAATTAAGAGGTTGGATGAAGTGACCTCAAAGGGCTCTCCCGTGGGATCTACATCCGATGGCTTGCTGGTTGACCTGGGACTCTCAGAAGTACACAGTGACCATCAGCAAGCCATGGAAACCACCCTGCCCTCTCTTTACTTAAGGGTATGGTGAGACCATAAAGAGTTTCCTAAGCAGGGCAAAGTGTTTTTTTTCTGAAACTTTGCTTCACTGTCTCGGCCTCTCCTCATGTCTCTAGGCTGGAATGATTTTGAGCACGCTAAGGTAAGGAGAATGGGGTAGGCAGTGGTCTGCCAAGAATATTAACAGCAGAAAAACCGACACCATGGCCAGGGCTCAAGGGGCAGTTTTAGGGCATTGTGGATGGCATTGAGGACAGCAGTGACAAATAAGGCTTACCAGCAGAGTAAAAGACTAACCGAACAAAGCCTGCTGTTACAAGGAAAAGATCAAAGCCCATATAACTGTGAAGGTGTGGGCATGGCCAGCCTCCTAATGTGCCGGGCTGTACAGCCACAAATGAGTGAAATTGTTGACTTTGGATGGTCAAACACAAGCTGGTATTATTTGAATAGCGGTTAAGAATTTATAAATCACTTTGAAAAAAAAGAATTTACAAGTCACCTTAATAAATATAATTTAATTGATTCTCTTGACAATTCTGATAGCAAATATTACTATTATTGTTATTACCCCCCATCCTATTTGTTAAAGGATGGCAGGTACAGGAAAATCATCTGCCCCAGTCACTCAACCTCTATGTGTTAGAGCTAAGACTCAGAGCTTCGAGATGGACTTTTTAGATGAGTGTGAACTTGGCTGGGCTCTCTAAACCACTAGACAGAACTTTTATTTTTCCCCAGTCAGCCTGTTTACCTGTCCCTGTAATCGATTTTCCAAACCGTTACCACCTTTGTTGGATACTCTCTGGATCTCAGCATCTCTCAGCCAAGTTTCCGGCATCATAGGAAAAAGCAAGACCAAAAGACAAGAATTCCCTCAAAATCCCTTTCTTCCACTTCTGGGTTTCCCCAAAGCAGCTCCTGTCATTTTGTCCATCCATCCTCCTGTCCAAGGCTATCACTTTGCTGCAACAACTTCAAAATGTCCTTTCCACTGGCTTTGTCCTCTCAAACTAAAAATATACCCAAATGTCCTGACCTTGACTTTCTCTTCCCTGTAAGCTACCACTGTATGCTTTCTTTGCTTCTCCACTAAATTTCCCCACAGCATCACCACTTAATTTTCAATCTACTCAAGTCTGACTTCTCTCATCACTTTGCTGAAAATGCTCCTACCGAAGTATCCCAGCACCTAATAAGGCTGCCAAATTCAATCGTTTTCATTTTCCAGCTTACTTGGCTGTTTCATTGCATTACTTCCAGAAACTGTGTCCTTCTGTGTCTCTCATCACACCTCTCTCCTCTTATTTTTTCTCTTTCTCATTCTTTCTTTGCCTCTTTTTTTTTTTTTTTTTGAGCTCTGCCCATGTTCTCTCTCAGTCTTAAAGCACAGATGCCATCCACCTAGTCTCTTAAACTAGATATCTTGCTATAACTGTTCACTATTTCATGGCATCTTACTCTTGGGTTATTACAACAGCCGTTCAATATAATCGTCTTCTTGCCAAGAGTTATTCCTTAAAAATTTTTTTAAACTGCCACATCCCTGGCTTATTAACTCAGCTCTAAAGGACATATATCTGACCTTGGCATATAGGGCTATTCCCAGCCATGCCTCAATCTACCTTTCCAGTCTCAGCTCCTGAACTTCCCTCCAGAACTTTCTGTCCTAATATGAACTTTCCAGCATTTCCAAGCACCTCATAATACTTGTAATGATTCTGATTTTGCATGTATCATTCCCCCCAATGTAGAGTGGCTTTCCTCCCTTTTTTTGTCCCTGTAAACTTTGCTCATCTTTTAAGACCAAATCAAATGTCACCTTTCTGTAAAAACTTTCCCCAAGCAAAGCCATCCTTAGCACCGTAAATGCACTTTCTTGGCATCTCAAGGATTTCCCTTGACCTGCAGAAATTGATATAGACGTGTGTGTTCCTGTCGCTTCTCTTCACAGCACTTGAACTGTGAGTGATTTGAAGTCTTTTTAACCCTAGGGCTAGCCCAGTCTTGTGTCCGGGAAGTGCTCCTTAAATGTGTGCTAAGCAGGGGCACCTGGGTGGCTCAGTCGGTTAAGCAGCCGACTCTTATTCTCAGTTCGGGTCTTGATCTCAGGGTCATGGATTCAAGCTGGGCATGGAGTCTACTTAGAAAAAAAAAATGTGTGCTAAGCAAACAAGTTAATCTTGCTTTCGCTTCAAGCTTACAGTCACAAAGCCACATTGAAAAATTTCCTTCCTCTATAGTATATATGTATATATGTGTATGTATATGTATATATGTATCGATACTGAAAGAATATATTTTAATATATAGTAATATATATTTTATAGAATATTATACTATAATATACTACAGCATAATGTATAGTAGACATGTTATGTATCTATTATATATGTAGTATAGATTCGGTAAGAAGTAATTCCTGCTAAATTTCCTTCTCTGACAGAAGGACTGATCTGAAAGACTGAGAAGGAGAAATACAATCTTAACTTTTCAGACTGTTAATACTGGCATGCTTTCATAATCATTCATAAATACTGGAAAATATGGTCTACTTCTCACTATAGGCAGGAAGCTAAGAACTAGAGAGAATGTTTTTAATGTAACAGTGTCTACCTCAAAAATGATGTCAAGGAATTCATCTGTGCAATATTTCTCTTTAATCTTCTTGTCAATGACCTGATAGAATTAACATCACCCCAGGAAAGAAAAGTTTCATCATCCTCATCTAGCCACATTTACAATGAGACACATTTACATGGAGACACATTATACTCACAGTGGTGTGAATTTAAAGCAGCTAGTCTATTTGGGTATCTCATAGGAATTTTAAATTTAATACGACCAAGAGGAAATGCTTTATTTTCCCCAAGAATCATGGTCCTTCCTCAGTTGCCCCTGTTTTGGTAAATAGCACCAGAATCTGCTGAGTTTTAAAACCAGAAACCTGAGGGGGCGCCTGGGTGGCTCAGTCGTTAAACGTCTGCCTTTGGCTCAGGTCATGATCACAGGGTCCTGAGATCGAACCCCGCATCGGGCTCCCTGCTTGGCAGGAAGCCTGCTTCTCCCACTCCCACTCCCCCTGCTTGTGTTCCCTGTCTCGCTGTGTCTCTCCCTGTCAAATAAATAAATAAAATCTTTTAAAAAAAAAAAAAAAAGGTATCTCATTTCCCTTGCTCTTTAAAAATAAATAAATATATAAATAAAATAAAACCAGAAACCTGAGTGTCATTCTAGAATAGGATTTCTCAACTTTGGCACTACTGACATTTGGGGCTTGATGATTCTTTGTTCTGTGTATGGGAATGTGGGGTGGGGGAGGGGCTATCCTGTGCATCGTAAGATGGTTAGCAACATCTCTGGCCTCTATCTACTACATGCTGTAGCACTCCCATCCCTAATTCTAACAATCGAAATTGTCTGTAGATGACGTTGCCAATGTCCCCGTGGGAGACGGAGGGCAAAACCTCCCTTGGATCAGAACCACTGCTCTGGAATCCTGCCTGTCCTTCACTCATCAATCCTGCCCCCCAACAGCTTCCAATCCATTACACATCTTTGCCATTCTACTTCCAACTATATCTCACCATCTCCAGTGCTACCTCTCAGTGCCTATGTCCCTTATCATCCAATCGAGGACATTTTCGAGAATGAAAGGGGTTGTTATTAATAAGTAAGTTGAGAAAATCGGCTGCCTCCCTCTGGCCAATCCTCTACTATCTGAAACCTGGACTAATGCACTAGGGTTTCGCTGGGTTTATAGCTGTCACTCTTACCTCCTCCCAGCAGCCAGTATGCTTTGAGAAAAGGTTAAGGCAATACCTTACCAGCATACTTACCATCATGCTGGGAATAAAATACAAACTGCTGACTCCAGCCTGACCCTCCTTCTTGATAATCTCACCTGACAACGCTTTCCCTGGCCTCACTATACTCCATACCCACTGACCTTCCCAGAACATGCCAAATTTTGTCCAGCCTCAGAGTCTTTGTGTTTGTTTGCCTCTGCCTAAAATGCTCTTGTCTAGCTTTACACATGGCTGAATGCTTTTTGCTTATCGGGTCTCAGCTTAATTTTTTTACTCACGTCCTTAGAGAGGCTTTCCTGAGGTCCATCGCTGCCCATCACCACTGATAGATAATTTTATCACAGCACCCTATTGGTTTCCTTCCTAGTACTTAGCTCACTCTATACCTTTGTACTTTATACCCTTATACGTTTACTTTGCTACTAAGGTATGACATACAGGAGAGCCTCTAGAACATGCTAATCTTAAGTGTATAGCACAGTTAACATGGACATTGTAAACATACCTGCAGCTACCAGCCAGATCCAGACAAAGAACATTCCTAGCACCCCAGAGAGTCCCCTTATACACAGATAACCACTCATCCAATGTCTATCTCCAGTAATTAGTCTTGCCTGTCACAATCTGTAAATATTTTATTTGTTTACTTATTGATTTTATGTCTCTCCCCCTAGAATGTAAACACCCTGAGGAAGGGAACTTGTTTATTTAGTTCTAAGCTCAGTGTCTAGCTCAGTTCTCACACATAACAAATTCACAATGCATTTTTGTGTCTAACTCCTTGTCTTTAGACTCAATAGTAGCTCCCAGGTGAATCACCAAATTTGGCAAAATCGATATTCAAGCATGGTGTGTGTGTGTGTGTGTGTGCGTTCACACGCTGTCAAGGAACTGATCAAGAATTGCTCTTTGCTCTTGTCTCCCTTCTATCTGAGATGAGCTCTAGCAGACACTCCTGACTGGTAAAACTTTTCACAGTAGGAAAGAGGTAATCCACTTTCTTATCTTGGTATTCCTGAACAAAACTCCTAAAACAGTTGAAACGTAAGCTGTGGAGGAAAGACTAAAGACCAAAATATTTTCTTCTAAGTAATATTTTAGTCAAGGGCCAAGTTATGTTTCTAATGTAAAGAGAACCTTAAAATGCAACATAATCTGGTTTTAATAGGTTGAAATACGGAAATAGATTAGAAAATAGGAAAAGGAGCTTGATAGTTACCTTGGAGTTTGGTAACAATGTTCTTGCACTTTGTTACAATGCAGATGTAATCGATCATGACAAGTTTTATGTGGCTGTGCAGGAACTCTTTGGTCCAGAAGTGAAGAATCAAGATGTGAAATGCTTTTACAGGAAACTCTGCAACAATCCTGATGCATCTATAGACTGGTGTGAGGTAGTCACTTTTCATGTTTATCATAAGAAATCCAGGTATTATTTCTTCTCATTCAGAATAAATAATTTAATCCAAGTGTGATTTCGCCTGAGATCATGATCCTCAGGGCTGTGAGATCGAACCCTGTGTTGGGCTCCGCACTGGGCATGGAACCTGCTTAAGATTCTCTCCCTCCCTGTCCCTCTGCCTCTCCCCTGCTCAAAAAAAATCAGTAGATACAGTAGACAAAAAGAAAAGCAAAGAGTGAAAGGATTTGACTATCACTTTTAACAAGCTAGTAGATACATATAAACAGAACTTTGAACAAGATATAAGAAAGACACATCTTCTCAATTATGTATAGGACCATCACAAAGCTGTGCATGTATAAAACTATAAAGGACATTTCAATAAACTCCAATATAATAAAATTAGAAATCAATAATAAAAGATAACCCAAGTTCCCAAGAACTGACCAAATAAAAAAAAGAATTAATTTTGGGAAAAAAGCCTTTGAAGAATACATAATTCCTGCATTATATACATTTTTGTACAACTGAGGAAAAGCTGAAAAGCTATTCAACTCATTTTATGAGGCTGGAAATAACATGAACTGAACAAAGATAAAATGTCAGGGAATGATAGGCCAATATTACTCACGAATGTAGTTGCTGAAATCCTAAATAAAATTTTAACAAGTCGAATTCAGCAGTGCATTAAAAACCATTTCTGAGTAGAACTCATCCCAGAAAAGTAAGGGCAATTTAATATTAGAAAGTCCAGTAATGTATTTCATTCAATATGTTAGGGGAGGAAAAATAATACGATAATCTTAATTAGAAGTTAGCACACTAAGGCCCATGGCCAAACTGAACAGCCACTTGTTTTGCAAACACAGTTTATTGGACCGTGGAGCATTCGTCCGTCCGCGTATCTGTGCCTGCGTCTGCACGCCAGGGACGGAATTGAGCACTGTGACAGACCCAGGATGCTCTGCAAGCCGACAGTATTTACTACCTGGCCCTTTTCAGGAAAAGTCTGCTGACTCCTGATCTTAAAATACCATGAAAATAAAAAAGATATTTGATAGAAATCCAGTAGTCATTCCTGTTTTTAAAAAGAAAAAAAAAAAACTTTAGCAGAATAAGAATGATGGACAATTCCCTGAACTTGGTAAAAGGTGGTGTTCATTTTCTGTAGCTGCTGTAAAAAAAGATCACAAATTTAGCAACTTTCCCCTCAGCTTTATTGACATATAAAATTGTGTAAGTTTAAGGTGTACAATGTATTCATTTGTACATTTCTATATGTCAAAATGGCCACCTCCATAGGGTTAGCCGTCATGTCACATGATTACCGTTTCTTCTTTGTGGGGAGAACATTAAAGATCTACTCTGTTGGCGACTTTGAAGTATATTATGCAGCATTCTTAACTATAATCGCCATGCTGTACATTAGATCCCCAGGACTCATCCATCTTATAATTGAAAGTTTGAACTCTGAACAACATGTTCCCTTTTCCCTGATAACCACCATTCTAGTCTCTGTTTCTATGGGTTCAGCTTCTTTCGATTCCTCATATAAGTGATATTACGTCTTTCTGTGTCTGATTTATGTTACTTAGCATAATGCCCTCAAGGTTCACCCATGTTGTTGCAAATGGCAAGATTTCTTTTTTTCTAAACTTAGCAACTTCAAGAAACACACATTTATTATCTCACCATTTCCATGGATCAGGATTCTGGGCACAGCTTAACTGGCTCCTGCTCAAGGTCTCACAGGGCTGCAATCAAGGTATTCTCATTTGGAGACCCAACCAATGTAGAATCTGTTTCCGAGCTCATTCTAGTCGTTGGCTGAATGCATTTCCTTATTGTATGACTAAGGGACTCAGCTTTTTATTGGCTGGAAGCTGGAGACAGGAAGGTGTCCTCATGTCTGCAGTTCTTTGCCATATGACGTACTACATAGGCAGTTCACAGCTCTGCTTCTTCAAGGCTTTCTCCACAGTCCCTGAAGATGGTCTTGTATAATGTAACATAGTCATGGGAGAAACAATCCAGCACATTTGCCTTATTCCTTTGGTTAGAAGCAAGTCACAGGTTCTAGGCATTCTCAAGGGATGTAGTTTCCACAAAGGTGTGACTCGTGTGTGTGGGGAGGAGGGGAGTTACGTTAGGACGTGTTCACCATAGAGACTTCTAGAAACCTCTTTAATCAAGGGTCATATTTAACAGTAAAATACTAGAAACATTCCCATTAAAGTTAAAAGCAAGAAAAGGATGCCTATTATCTTTACTACTTTTCAACACTTTACTGGAAATTCTAAGTAATGCAAAGACAAAAAAAATAAATAAATAAAAAGGAAGCGATATGTAGTAAAAGCATAATAAAAATGTAAAAAAATGTAACTAAAAATGCAAATTGTCATTATTTGTGTAGATGATGTAGTTGTGTACCAAGAACATACAATAGAATCAGATGGCAAACTATTAGAATTAAGGGAGTTTCAGGAGAATTCAAAGAAGAGAAACATGCCAGAATCAATAACTTTCACAAACATAAGCAGTAACTCTCTCCTGGACATTCGCACATATAACTAACAAGAAAAACAAAACAAAACAAAACAAGGTTTCCATTCACAAGAACAACAAATAGCAAAAAATGCCATGGGATAAATCTATTAAGGAATGTATAAGACTATGACACTTTACTGAAGGAGTAAGAGAAGATCTGGAAAATAATTAAGGGACTCAATTTGCAAAGATCCCAACTATCCCCAGTAATTTGATAGTATTTATAAACTTAATAGAATTCCAATAAAACAGACTTTTGGAATTAATGCAGCTAGGCTAATAGATACCCCAACACATCAGTAATTGAATTTTCATACACTCCATGTCAATTTAATAATTCTTATAAATATTTTCGGTTGCTTGTAGAAATTGAAAAACATTCTCACAAACTTCTGGTGAGTACTAACAAGCCCAGGATACCTATGGATTAGCATAAAGATTCTACTGTGGAGTATATTTTTAAAGCTTGTACTTTTTTGCAAGAAATGAAAAATAAGAATATGATTTTCACTTAGATATTTGCTTGATTATGACATCAAAAGCAAAAATATGAAAGCACCACATGTATAAAAATATATAATCTAAATGGAAGTGGAAAGGGATCAGCAGAGAACAAGTTTCATATATCAAAGACAATGAATCATGAATGCCATGCTTACTTCTTTTTCTTTCTCTCCCTTCCTTCCTTCTTTCCTTTCTCTTTCTTTTCTTTTTTCTTTCTTTCTTTCTCTTTCTTTCTTTCTTTCTTTCTTTCTTTCTTTCTTTCCTTTCTTTTTTTCTTTCTTTCTTTCTTTCTTTCCAGCCTGTTTGGTAGAGTTTGCCTTTATAGCTTTATATTCAATGGTCAATTTTTCAATATGTCTTGGGTTTTCAGCAGCAGATTTCTGAGATTTGCAGTGTGGTTACCTGAATTTCTATACAGTGGTGACCTGTTTTTCTGGAACTATCATGAGTTAATGTTTGTGTTGCTAAAATTAGACTGAATTTTGGTCATTTTGTCAGAATACACTACATAGAACTTCACAGTAACTGCTGGATATTACCAAAGGTAGAACACCTGGGCAAAGGTTGGGCCAGGATCTGGATATGCCCCCTGCTTAGATGGTACAGGTAAAACCAGACAGCTGTATTAATAAGATAGTCAAAGAATGACTGAGAAATGTTGGATTTATCCTCAGTGAAAGTACAACAACACAAAATCTCAAAGAAGCTTTGCTAGGAAAGACCATCATCTGAGACCGAACCATTAGCAACTCTAGACCGCACTGTCCAAAACACTTGCCCCTAGACACATGGGGCTGTTGAGGACTGGAAATGTAACTAGTCTCAATTGATACATGCTGTAATTATAAATACACACTGGATTTCAAAGATGTAATATATGAAAACAGTGTAAAATAACTCACTAGCAACTTTTTATATTGGTTACATGTTGAAATTATATTTTAGACATAGCAGGTTCAAAACATATTATTAAAACTGATTCGCTCTTGGGATGCCTGGGTGGCTCGTCAGTTAAGCCTCTGTCTTCAGCTCAGGTCATGATCCCAGGGTCCTGGGATCGAGCCCCACATCGGGCTCCCTGCTCAGCGGGAAGCCTAATTTTCCCTCTGCCTGCCGCTCCCCCTGCTTGTGCTCTCTCTCTTTCTCTGACAAATAAATAAATAAAATCTTTTTAATAAAGAAAATTAAACTAATTCACTCTTTTTACATTTTTAATGTGACTACTAAAAAAATTAAAGTTATGTATATGGCTCTCATTATGTTTTTATTGGACAGAAGAGAAAAATGTCAAAATAGACATAGAAGGAATTTGTCCTGATCAGCAAACACAGAGTTTTGCTGACAAACAACTCAAATATGGACAGACCACATCCCATAGAAAGAGTTCAACTTTGTTTCAGAAAGAATAAGAAGACATTTGGCCTTGTTCTCTAAGAGCACAAGCATAAGAGAGAAAAGTTTAATATAGTGTGTTTAGATATCTGAAGATCAAAGAAAATGATACAATTAGCCCCCATGATCAGGAGTGTTCATTCTGAAGAATGTGATTTCAAATTATTTACTGTCAACTAGTTTTACAGATAAGTCAAATGTGCAAAATGTCCCTTCTTATTTGGGCAAATGTATAAATAGAGGCCCATATATCAAATATGTAAATGTTTTTAAATTATAAATTCAGCTAATTGTTAAATCAAGTATATTCTATCCTCCAATTTTGACAAATATGCCTTAGTAATGCCCTGGGAGTCCAAGTTAGAATTTAAAATTCTCATACTTTGTAGTTTCACACTGAAACATGGAGACAAGGGGAGAGCTAGCCCCTTCTTTTTGTACTAGTGGCTCCATCCTACATCATGAGGAACCACGCACACACAACATGGACAGGACACCCCAGTCCCTGTGTCTAAGCTCTTCCTCCATGAACACTCAGCCTTGGCCACCCCTCAATCCAAGGGGTGCACCAACCAGTAGTGTGTGGTCCATCCTCATGAGGATGTACCTGGATGAGAGGCTTCAGGGGCTAGAAGGGGGCTTGGAGCCCCTTAGGCAGGGAATTCTGGGGTCCCAGGATAATGGCCCCTTAGCCTCCTGAACTCGAGTGGGACCCTCTAAAGCTGAGCTGACCAAGAGTAGCCACTAGCTAGTTACGTTTAATTACATTTAAATTAAATTAACAGTTCAACTCCTCAACTCAAATTGGACTACATTTCCAAGGTTCAAGATCCAATGAGGCTAGTGACTATCATCTCGGATAGAACAGATTATAGAAGATTCTTGTCTTTGCAAACAGTTCAGCTGGACAGTGCTGCCCTATGAGCATAGGCCCCAGGGCATGGACCTGAAAGCAAGACTACAAGTGCAAAGGTGGCTGTTCTGTCTTTTTTAACTCACTGATTGAATAAAATAGAAGACAAATATATATGATATCATACGTATATACATATCAACAAAAGCCCTTAACCATCCAAAGATTAAAAGAGTTTAAGAAATCAAATGAACAATAAGACAGTAATTTTGTAGGAATACAGAAATGGCTTTTTCCTAAATGTTGTAAGTGTACAAAATATACATATTTTTTCAAGGATCTGGGCTCAATCACACTGTGTACATCCTTTGGATATTGTCCCATCTACTGATAACTTGAATTCTCTGTCACTAAACTTGGAGTAGCAATAATTTTGAGAATCACATATCCTCACTGTTCTCAAATTTTTAATGACTATTTCTCACATGCTCAATGGTTCATGTGCTTGAATTTCTAATGCAATATTTTTGGATCACTAAAAATATGAAAATGAGTGTATAACAAGTGATTCATGTCAACATCAAATAAGTTATGCATCTCAAGAAATAACAGAAGTCTGTTGATATTATATTACAGACTTGGATTCAGAAAAATAATGCTCAAAAA
Organism: Phoca vitulina; assembly: GCF_004348235.1. Taxonomy (NCBI): domain Eukaryota; kingdom Metazoa; phylum Chordata; class Mammalia; order Carnivora; family Phocidae; genus Phoca; species Phoca vitulina. The sequence goes on along the minus strand of NW_022589757.1, from coordinate 5,195,878 downwards.
ATGTCCCATGGTGCGAACAAATGAGACATGGTCAATCCACTTACCTGGAGTTCTACGCCATTAACCGAGAATTTGGTCTCTGTGTATTTTATAGGGTTCTCTGTTTCAAAGAGAGAGAATTATGTCACAAATGTTTTGTTGTAAGTCAACAGGACACTTCTTTGTCCTTGAAATAAATGGATGAAGGAATGAGTAAAGAAGATCCAGATTGTTTCATTGTGTGGGTGAGGAAATAGAGCCCCGTTCTTTTCCACATCTACTCCCTCTTTCTCCTTCTCCTTCCCTTTCCAGTTAGAACATCATAATTATATTACATTTTTTTTTCAGACACCTCCTATGTTCTCATCTAACCCCCCCAGCCCCCCCCCCCCCCCCCGCACCATGTAGATTGTGGAGGGGAATGTTTTACAATAATAAAGATGAGGGAAATGAAACACAGAAAGGTTAATTGACTTACCGAAAGCCACAGAGAAAATTGGTTTTGGTCCTGGAGCTGAGACTTTCTCCTTCTCTCTGCAGGAATTTCATATGACATTATTCTGTTATATCACTTGTGTTCCTCATAAACCACATGCAAGTTTAATAGAAACACTTGGGAGCAGCCTCCGCACACTGTATGTACATGAAGAAAAACGAGGTTTGAGAAAATATTGCAGGAAGCTTCTCCTTCTATTGTTCCGTCATTTTCCTCACAAACTATCTGTGCCAATGCTCCTAAGAGGCATTTCTATTCCAGGCGGTGTGACCTAACCTTTCTAGGCTTCAGATCCATCATCTGTAAAATGGAAATTCAGCGCTGGGAGACTAACTTTGTTTCAGTGCAGACTACCATTTCTTTTTTATCAGCCAATGTTAACCTTATCAGGTAAGAAGAACTGGGTTTATTCTTTTAAAGTCAGGCATGAATGTACAAAACTGATTCTCTCTTTTTTTAAAGATTTTATTTATTTATTTGAGAGAGAGAGCTAGCAAGAGTGGGTTGGGGGGAGGGGCAGAGGAAGAGGGAGAAGCAGATTCCCCGCTGAGCAGGGAGCCCAATGCGGGACTCGATCCCAGGACCCAGAGATCATGACCTGAGCCTGACTGAGCCACCCAGGCGCCCCAAAACTGATTCTGAATATAAATCTCTTTGCTGTAGCAATGCTGTAAGTAGGTGCACTTTCTTTCTCTAGGTTTCTGATTCAAATGCACTTGGAAAAATGGACGTTTATAGAATAATGAAACCTTCTAACTCAACTAAAACATCACCTAGACCTGCCTTTTTAATTTATAAGGAGAAAAATTAGATGTAAAGAGATCCAAGGAAATGTGATGGTATTAAACTTATAAAACTAGTCAGTGGTAATTCTGATACAGATACAATCCACTTTCCCTACAATACAACTTTAGTCTACATTTCCAGTGGGCAATTCATAAACACATTTTTTTTTCTAGGAACATACTCAAATTAATTTTTAAAAGGAAGCATGTAACATCATATGGGATGCCTATGACTGTGTTCACCCCAAAGTGATTTTAAGTGAATTATTATAAATCTAAAACTGTATCTGCTAACTTCAAAAGTATTTTTTTTAAGATTTTATTTATTCATTTGAGACAGAGAGAGACAGTGAGAAAGAGAGACCATGAGCAGGGGGGAGAGGCAGAGGGAGAGGGAAAAGCAGGCTCCCTGCTGAGCAGGGAGCCAGATGCGGGACTTGATCCCAAGACCCAGAGATCATGACCTGAGCCAAAGGCAGACGCTTAGCCGACTGAGCCACCCAGGCGCTCCCAAAAATATTTTTAAAATACTCCAGGGTAGGTTAAAAAATAGGTTGAATACAGGTTTTTATTTTCTTCTATCTGCTTTTTATTTTCTTTGAATGTTCTACATGTTCCTTATGTAATCAGGGGGAAAAAAGTGTAGTTAAATAAATGAATCACTTAAAGCATGGAGCAAGTCCTTTAAATAACATAGTTAAAGAAAATTAATACTCTAATGCATTATTAATACTAGTTATAAAGTATTCCAGACATGTCACATGCACAATGACTCATCTGAAATTTAAATTGTTGAAAGAGAAATTTAAGATCCTTGAGGCTATAGTTCACCATAGGAAAGATGTTTTCTGCTTTTTAGAAACATTGCTCCATTGAAACATTTCCTTTCAAAATGTAAAGCTTTAGCTGTCCCTTCTGGAGTTTATCTGGTAAAAAGGCTCTTAAATTTTTCCTCAGGAAATTGTAGTTTTTAGCATCCTTTGGAAATTATTTATGGTAAGCAGTGTAATATTGTGTTATTACAAGTCAGAATAGCAAAATTTGTCATTTCCATAAGACCAGATGTCCTACAGGATGGCAAGTACCTATAGATGTGACTTCAAATTACAGGTAGGACAGAGTGCATGGATGATGTGCTGTTTGGACAGGGAGCAGAGGTGCCCAGTGGACTGCTTTGAACTAGAAAAGAGGACACCTGAGCTCTGCTTCTGTACTGTTTCTTGTAAAACTGAGAATTACATTTACTCTAATGTTGACATCGATTGACTTCCTATCTGGTACTTAGAGCCGTCTAGGTACTTTCTTATCTTCCTAATTATTAAGTAATCTAATTATGATTTCCTCATTTGATTCTGACACCAAGGCATAAGGTTGGGTAATTATTTTTTACAGATGGGAAAACTCAGGCACAGAGAAATTAAGGAATGGGCCTGAGGTCATTTGACTAGTAGGCGTAGAATCCGGCTTTGGACCCAATCGCTAGTCGAAAGCACCAATATGGCTTCTCAAAGGACAGTCTCCCACATCTGTTCTCAGACGTTTAACAGATATGCCATCACTGTGTAAGAATTACCCCCAAATTGCAAATTGAATTAAATAACTATCTGTAAACTGCTTTTAAAATATAGGTATTATAGACATGTAGAACGTTATTTCAAATTAGGTGACAACACATATGGTGTGCAGTTCTCTGACCTGAGAAACACTGGAATTCATTAGCCCAGAAATAAGCATCATTTTTTTTTTTAAGATTTTATTTATTTATTTGAGAGAGAGAGAGAATGAGAGACAGAGAGCACGAGAGGGAAGAGGGTCAGAGGGAGAAGCAGACCCCCCCGCTGAGCAGGGAGCCCGATGTGGGACTCGATCCCGGGACTCCAGGATCATGACCTGAGCCGAAGGCAGTCGCTTAACCAACTGAGCCACCCAGGCGCCCAGAAATAAGCATCATTAACATCATCATTTCACATTATCATCTAAAAATTATTATCTCCCACTATTGTCTGGAGTTAAATTGGTTGCAAGTGTTGGCCACATTTTTGTTGTATTTTGCACAAATAATGTAAATCATACTGAACTGCATTTTTAAAATGAGGATATGGGACGCCTGGGTGACTCAGATGGTTAAGCATCTGCCTTTGGCTCGGGTCATGATCCCAGGGTCCTGGGATCGAGCCCTGCGTCAGGCTCCCTGCTCAGCGGGGAGCCTCCTTCTCCCTCTCCTTCTCCTGCTCCCCCTGTTTGTGCTCCCTCGCTCTCTCTGTCGAATAAATAAATAAAATCTTTTAAAAAAATAAATTAAAAAAATAAAATAAAAAAATAAAAATGAGGGTATGATAGGCAAAATTCTAAAGGTGCCCCCTCCGAGACTCCCATGCCCTGGTTATTCAATCACACATTAATTTAGGTGCTGCTACAAAGGAATTTTACAGATGCAATTAATGTTACTAATCAGCTGAATTAAAGTAGGAAGATTATGCTGGATTATCTGCGTGGGCCAGTGTGATATTTGAAGGGCCTCTGCTGGTGTGAGACAGAGGGCCCATGTTCTGGGACTGAAGAGAGGCCTCTGGTCAGAGCCAGCAGGGAAACGGGACCTCAGGCCAACAACCTGAATGAGCTTAGAACAGATTCTTCCCCAAGTCTTCAATAAAGAACACATCTCTGCTGACATCTGGATTTTAGCCCATTGAGACTCATGCTGGCCTTCCATGGAACTGTGAGCTAATATATGGGTGTTGTTTTAAGTCACTATGTTTGCGGTCCTTTGTTTTGGTAGCAACAGAGGACTAACATAGAGGGGAAAGTGTCAGAGTTCAAGAAGGTAAGAAGAATTCAAATTCGACAGCAGTGGGAGGAGTTACGACACTTGGAATAGGAAGCTTGAGACAGAAGCGCAAGAAAGGGACTAAGGATTATTTTCCATAATTGCCTTTGGCAGGTTTGTTGTATTTTTGATTCGAAGATGTGCAAGATTTTTTTTTTTAAGTAGGCTCTATGCCCAACATGGGGCTTGAATTCACAACCCCAAGATCAGGAGTCACATGCTCTACCGACTGAGCTAGCCAGGGCCCCCTAAAGATGTGCAAGATTTGAACATGCCAGAAAGAAATCAGAAGAAAGCGAGAGAGATAGGGGTGATAATGAGGGGGAAAGGTGACAAGTTCTGAGGATAGCATCAAGGGGATGGGACGCAGAGAACAGGTGGAGAGATTAGGAAAGGAGAAACATATCTTCCTCTGCAAGGGATGGAAGGAAGAAAAGGTGTGTCCAGACCCAGGTTGGTTTTGGAACTAGGGTGGCAAGAAATGCCAAGGAGGCTCTCGTCTGGTGGCTGGCCCTGTCGTCTGAAGTGCGAGGTGAGGTCAGCTGTTGAAAGTGACAAGGAGGTGGGCGAATGTGTGGGACAGGAGTGCATCAGGCTTGATTCTATTGTTGTGCACCACGAAGGGGATCATTTAGGGAAGCGTGGGTGACAGCTGGGGGCACCGAAGCCCCAGGAGGGTGGAGCACCTGAATGATCCAGGGCCCCTCCAATGGGCGATTTTCTCTGAGGCTCATCAGCCACAGCGGCATAGGTACAAGGCACACAGGCAGGGGTGTTACCCCGCAGTGGGGAGTAAGGGGGTTCTTGCCAGCCCAGTGCAGCAGTGGGAAGGAAGGACCGTTATGGGGATATGTGACTGAGGTGACACACCCCTGATTCTAAACTGGGTTAAGGAAGGACACACAGGCTGCAGGCACCTGATGGACTAGGAGGGCGAGGAGCTGCCTGCATTTCCCTCCCTGTTCTGTTTGGCTGGGGCAGTCCTACAAACTTCTCCCAGTGACCCTTTCCCACACCATCCACTTATTGCATTGTCTGCCTGATTAGTCTTTTTTATGAGGAGAACCAGTTCCATCCCCAAGTGGACTGACAGGTTTTTTTTTTTTTTTTAATTTTTTATTGTTATGTTAATCACCATACATTACATCATTAGTTTTTGATGTAGTGTTCCATGATTCATTGTTTGTGCATAACACACAGTGCTCCATGCAGAACGTGCCCTCTTTAATACCCATCACCTCCCACCCCCCTCCCCTCTAGAACCCTCAGTTTGTTTTTCAGAGTCTATCGTCTCTCATGGTTCGTCTCCCCCGCGATTTCCCCCCCTTCATTCTTCCCCTCCTGCTATCTTCTTCTTTTTTTTTTTCTTAACATATATTGCATTATTTGTTTCAGAGGTACAGATCTGAGATTCAACAGTCTTGCACAATTCACAGCGCTTACCAGAGCACATACCCTCCCCAGTGTCTATTACCAAGTCACCCCATCCCTCCCACCCCAACCCCCACTCCAGCTACCCTCAGTCTGTTTCCTGAGATTAAGAATTCCTCATATCAGTGAGATCATATGATACATGTCTTTCTCTGTTGGACTTATTTCACTCAGCATAATACCCTCCAGTTCCATCCACGTCATTGCAAATGGCAAGATCTCATTCCTTTTGATGGCTGCATAATATTCCATTGTATATATATACCACATCTTCTTTATCCATTCATCTGTCGATGGACATCTTGGCTCTTTCCACAGTTTGGCTATTGTGGACATTGCTGCTGTAAACATCGGGGTGCACATACCCCTTCGGATCCCTACATTTGTATCTTTGGGGTAAATACCCAGAAGTGCAATGGCTGGATCATATGGTAGCTCTATTTTCAACTTTTTGAGGAACCTCCACACTGTTTTCCAGAGTGGCTGCACCAGCTTGCATTCCCACCAACAGTGTAAGAGGGTTCCCCTTTCTCCGCATCCCCGCCAACATCTGTCATTTCCTGACTTGTTAATTTTAGCCATTCTGACTGGTGTGAGGTGGTATCTCATTGAGGTTTTGAGTTGGATTTCCCTGATGCCGAGTGAGGTTGAGCACTTTTTCATGTGTCTGTTGGCCATTTGGATGTCTTCTTTGGGAAAATGTCTGTTCATGTCTTCTGCCCATTTCTTGATTGGATTCTTTGTTCTTTGGGTGTTGAGTTTGATAAGTTCTTTATAGATTTTGGATACTAGCCCTTTATCTGGTATGTCATTTGCAAATACCTTCTCCCATTCTGTCAGTTGTCTTTTGGTTTTGTTGACTGTTTCCTTTGCTTTGCAAAAGTTTTTTATCTTGATGAAGTCCCAATAGTTCATTACTGCCCTTGCTTCCCTTGTCTTTGGCGATGTTTCTAGGAAGAAGTTGCTGCAGCTGAGGTCGAAGAGGTTGCTGCCTGTGTTCTCCTTTAGGATTTTGATGGACTCCTGTCTCACATTTAGGTCTTTCAACCATTTGAGTCTATTTTTGTGTGTGGTGTGAGGAAATGGTCCAGTTTCATTCTTCTGCATGTGGCTGTCCAATTTTCCCAACACCATTTGTTGAAGAGACTGTCTTTTTTCCATTGGACATTCTTTCCTGCTTTGTCGAAGATTAGTTGACCATAGATTTGAGGGTCCATTTCTGGGCTCTCTATTCTGTTCCATTGATCTATGTGTCTGTTTTTGTGCCAGTACCATACTGTCTTGATGATGACAGCTTTGTAATAGAGCTGAAAGTCCAGAATTGTGATGCCGCCAGCTTTTCTTTTCTTTTTCAACATTCCTCTGGCTATTTGGGGTCTTTTCTGGTTCCATACAAATTTTAGGATTATTTGTTCCATTTCTTTGAAAAAAGTGGATGGTATTTTGATGGGGATTGCATTGAATGTGTAGATTGCTCTAGGTAGCATTGACATCTTCACAATATTTGTTCTTCCAATCCATGAGCATGGACCGTTTTTCCATTTCTTTGTGTCTTCCTCAATTTCTTTCATGAGTATTTTATAGTTTTCTGGGTACAGATCCTTTGCCTCTTTGGTTAGATTTATTCCTAGGTATCTTATGGTTTTGGGTGCAATTGTAAATGGGATTGACTCCTTAATTTCTCTTTCTTCTGTCTTGGTGGTGGTGTATAGGAATGCCATTGATTTCTGTGCATTGATTTTATATCCTGCCACTTGACTGAATTCCTGTATGAGTTTTAGCAGTTTTGGGGTGAAGTCTTTTGGGTTTTCCACATAAAGTATCATATCATCTGCAAAGAGTGAGAGTTTGACTTCTTCTGCCGATTTGGATGCCTTTGATATCTTTTTGTTGTCTGATTGCTGTGACTAGAACTTCTAATACTATGTTGAATAGCAGTGGTGATAGGGGACATCCCTGCCACGGTCCTGACCTTAGGGGGAAAGCGCTCAGTTTTTCCCCATTGAGAATGATATTCACTGTGGGTTTTTCATAGATGGCTTTTATGATATTGAGGTATGTACCCTCTATGTCTATACTCTGAAGAGTTTTGATCAAGAAAGGATGCTGTACTTTGTCAAATGCTTTTTCTGCATCTATTGAGAGGATCATATGATTCTTGTTCTTTCTTTTGTTAATGTATTGTATCACGTTGATTGATTTGTGGATGTTGAACCAACCTTGCAGCCCAGGGAGAAATCCCACTTGGTCGTGGTGAATAATCCTTTTAATGTACTGTTGGATCCTATTGGCTAGTATTTTGGTGAGAATTTTTGCATCCATGTTCATCAGGGATATTGGTCTGTAATTCTCCTTTTTGATGGGGTCTTTGTCTGGTTTTGGGATCAAAGTAATGGTGGCCTCATAAAATGAGTTTGGAAGTTTTCCTTCCATTTCTATTTTTTGGAACAGTTTCAGAAGAATAAGTATTAATTCTTCTTTACCCCTGGGAAGCCATCTGGCCCTGGGATTTTGTTTGTTGGGAGATTTCTGATGACTGCTTCAATTTCCTTAGTGGTTATAGGTCTGTTCAGGTTTTCTATTTCTTCCTGGTTCAGCTTTGGTAGTTGATACATCTCTAGGAAAGCATCCATTTCTTCCAGGTTATCTAGTTTGCTGGCATAGAGTTGCTCATAATATGTTCTTATAATTGTTTGTATTTCGTTGGTGTTGGTTGTGATCTCTCCTCTTTCATTCATCATTTTGTTGATTTGGGTCATTTCTCCTTTCTTTTTGATAAGTCTGGCCAGGGGTTTATCAATCTTGTTAATTCTTTCCAAGAACCAGCTCCTAGTTTCATTGATCTGTTCTACTGTTCTTTTAGTTCCTATTTCATTGATTTCTGCTCTGATCTTTATTATTTCTCTTCTCCTGCTGGGTTTAGGCTTTATTTGCTGTTCTTTCTCCAGCTCCTTTAGGTGTAGGGTTAGGTTGTGTACTTGAGACCTTTCTTGTTTCTTGAGAAAGCCTTGTATCGCTATATACTTTCCTCTTAGGACTGCCTTTGCTGCATCCAAAGATTTTGAATAGTTGTGTTTTCATTTTCATTGATTTCCATGAATTTTTTTAATTCTTCTTTAATTTCCTGGTTGACTCATCCATTCTTTAGTAGGATGCTCTTTAGCCTCCATGTATTTGAGTTATTTCTGACTTTCCTCTTGTGATTGAGTTCTAGTTCCAAAGCCTTGTGGTCTGAAAATAGGCAGGGAATGATCCCAATCTTTTGGTACCGGTTGAGACCTGATTTATGACCTAGGATGTGATCGATTCTGGAGAATGTTCCATGGGCACTAGAGAAGAATGTGTATTCTGTTGCTTTGGGATGGAATGTTCTGAATATGTCTGTGAAGTCCATTTGGTCCAGTGTGTCATTTAAAGTCTTTATTTCCTTGTTGATCTTTTCCTTAGATGATCTGTCCATTTCAGTGAGGGGGATGTTAAAGTCCCCCACTATTATTGTATTGTTGTCTATGTGTTTCTTTGCTTTTGTTATTAATTGCCTTATATAATTGGCTGCTCCCATGTTAGGGGCATAAATATTTACAATAGTTAGATCTTTTTGTTGGATCGACCCTTTAAGTAGGATATAGTGTCCTTCCTCGTCTCTTATTACAGTCTTTGGTTTAAAATCTAATTTGTCTGATATAAGGATTGCCACCCCAGCTTTCTTTTGGTGTCCATTAGCATGGTAAATGGTTTTCCACCCCCTCACTTTCAATCTGGGGGTGTCTTTGGGTCTAAAATGAGTCTCTTGCAGACAGCATATCGATGGGTCTTGTTTTTTAATCCAATCTGATAGCCTGTGTCTTTTGATTGGGGCATTTAGCCCATTTACATTCAGGGTAACTATTGAAAGATAGGAATTTAGTGCCATTGTATTGCCTGTAAAGTGACTGTTACTGTATATTGTCTGTGTTCCTTTCTGGTCTATGTTGCTTTTAGGCTCTCTCTTTGCTTAGAGGACCCCTTTCAAGATTTCTTGTAGGGCTGGTTTCGTGTTTGCAAATTCCTTTAGTTTTTGTTTGCCCTGGAAACTTTTTATCTCTTCTTCTATTTTCAATGACAGCCTAGCTGGATATAGTATTCTTGGCTGCATATTTTTCTCATTTAGTGCTCTGAATATATCCTGCCAGTCCTTTCTGGCCTGCCAGGTCTCTGTGGATAGGTCTGTTGCCAATCTAATGTTTCTACCATTGTAGGTTATATATCTCTTCTCCCGAGCTGCTTTCAGGATTTTCTCTTTGTCTCTGAGACTCGTAAGTTTTACTATTAGATGTCGGGGTGTTGACCTATTTTTATTGATTTTGAGAGGGGTTCTCTGTGCTTCCTGGATTTTGATGCCTGTTTCCTTCCCCAAATTAGGGAAGTTCTCTGCTATAATTTGCTCCAATACACCTTCTGCCCCTCTCTCTCTTTCTTCTTCTTCTGGGATCCCAATTATTCTAATGTTGTTTCATCTTATGGTATCGCTTATCTCTCGAATTCTGCCCTCGTGATCCAGTAGTTGTTTATCTCTCTTTTTCTCAGCTTCTTTATTTTCCATCATTTGGTCTTCTATATCACTGATTCTCTCTTCTGCCTCATTTATCTTAGCAGTTAGTGCCCCCATATTTGATTGTACCTCATTAATAGCCTTTTTTATTTCGACTTGATTAGATTTTAGTTCTTTTATTTCTCCAGAAGGGGTTTCTCTAATAACTTCCATGCTTTTTTCAAGCCCAGCTAGTATCTTTAAAGTGATGATTCTGAACTCTAGATCCGACATCGTACTAATGTCCGTATTGAGTAGGTCCCCAGGAGTCGGTACTACCTCTTGTTCTTTTTGTTGAGGTGATTTTTTCCATCTTGTCATTTTGTCCAGAGGAGAATAGATTAATGAGTGAACAAAATGCTAACAGGGTAACAACGTCCCCAGAAAATATACTTTAAACAAATCAGAAAAGACCTGAAGCAGGGGGAAAAGAAAGGGAAAGATAGAAAAAAGAAAAGGAAAAAAAAAAGAAAAAGAAAAAGATAAAGATAAAAACAAACAAAAACAAAACTAAACAAAAAAAACCAGAATATGATCAAATATGATCAGGCTGGTACATAGATCAGTGCCCCACACTAGATTTTGGGTGTATTTTGGTCTGTTAGAAGAAAGTGCCTCCCAAAATTTTAAAGAAAGAAAAACTTATATATGTACAAAAATAAGGGTTGATATGATGAAGGGATGGAATATGACTGTAAAGATGAAAATTATAAAAAATTTTATAAAAGGAATTGATAAGAAGTTGTTTGAAAAAAGAAAGAAGAGGATTTAAAAAAAAAAGAAAAAATTTTAAAGAGAGAACAACTTATATATATATGCCAAAAATATAGGTAACTACTAGGAAGGGATAGAATATGACTTTAAAAATGAAAAATAAAAATGCTTTTTAAAAAAGGGATTGATAAGATGTAGGTTGAAAAAGGGAAAAAGAAAAATTCAAAAAAAAAAAGACAGTTAAAAAAAAAAGTTAACTTTGAAAGACTAAAGAATCATGGTAAAAAAGCCATGGATTGTATGTGCAGTATTCCCGTAGTGCTGGAGTTCTGCTGTTCTCATTGATCAGTAAACTTGGTCTTGGCTGGCTGTTCTCGCTGATCTTCTGGGGGAAGGGCCTGTTGCCGTGGTTCCCAAATGTCTTTGCCGGAGGCAGAATTGCCCGCCCTTGCCGGGTCCTGGCTAAGTAATCTGCTCGGGTTTGCTCTCAGGAGCTTTTGTTCCCTGCAAGCTTTCCGTACAGCTCTGGAGGCCGAGAGCAAAAATGGCGGCCTCCCAATCTCTGCCCCAGAGGAGCCAAGAACTCAGGGCCCCCAGAGAAAAGCAGTCAGTCACTCCTGTCTCCCCGGTCTCCGGCCGCACTCCGTGCTCACCCAGCCTGTGACTGGGCATTTCTATCTCTGGCACCCGACTCGGTGTGGAGTCTCCAAACCCAGCAGATCCCTGTGGTGTGCTCTCGCACCACTCCTCCCGGGGGAGAAAGGGGAGTATCCCCAGATCTGCTGCTTGTTGGGTCCCTGCTGGAGGAGCAGTGGCCCGACTGTGCCCCGGATCACGGTTTATGACAACCCCGAGCTGAGAGCCCGCGCCTCGGCTCCGGCTCTGCAGCCGGCTTCCCCGCTCCGATACCTGGGAGCTCTGCCACAGTCAGGCACCCCCAGTCTTTCTGTGACCCTGAGGGTCCTGAGACCACACTGTCTCGTGAGGGTTCCACCCCCTGCTTAGCCACTGGAGCGACGTCCCTCAGCGGAGCAGACTTCTAAAAGTTCCGATTTTGTGCTCCGCGGCTCTATCACTTGCCAGTAGCGGCTGACGGAGGCCCCTCCCCCACCGTCTATCCTCCCGAATATCACCTCGGATTCACTTCTCCGCACATCCGACCTTCCAGAATGTGGTCGCTTTTCTGTTCAGAGAGTTGCTGCTATTCTTTTCTTCAATCTCCTGTTGAGTTTGTAGGTGTTCAGAATGGTTTGATCCCTATCCAGCTGAATTCCTGAGATCAGATGAAATCCAGGTCTCCTACTCCGCCATCTTGCTCCGCCTCATTCCCAGAGCCTTTTGGTGGTTGGTGTTGAAAGTATTTTCTGGAGGTGAATTTGGTTTTGATGGAAACCTCGGGAGGATGAAGCCTGGCCACTCCCTACAAACCCACACAGAGCCTGTGCCCCTGACCAATATGGCAGCGCCCCTGGACTGACAGTTTTAAAGTACTATCCACAAAGAGAGGTCAGTTTTCTCATGAGTGGTGTGGTATTGATATAATTTATTATTTTTTCCTTCTCTTCCAAGCGGCCTTCTTAATCTAGGCTTTCTAATGATAGTTATAGCTAATATTTGTCTTAAACAATTCTTATGTACCAGACACAGTGCAAAATGCTTTACACACATCACCTCATTTAGACATCAGTTAAAAGAAAGAACCTTGTCCTTTTATTTATTCTACTAATGAGGAAACTGAGACATAAGGGGGTGAAGGTGTTTATCCAAGTTCTGAATGCCAAGTAGTTGTAGAGCTGGAATTCAGACACTGGGCTGTCTGATTCCACAGTGCATGCTCTTTGCCAGAGGGCCATATCGTGGGTTCAAATGACACAGTGCTAAGGTGCAGACCAGGGGCACCTGGGTGACTCAGCTGGTTCAGTGTCCAACTCTTGATCTCAGCTCAGGTCTTGATCTCAGGGTTGTGAGTTCAGCCCCGCATTGGGCGAGCTCCAGAGAGCCTACTTAAAAAAATAAATAAATAATAAGTTGCAGACCAATACATGACTGCTAAATGGATATTACACCAATAAGTGAGGATGAAGAAACCACAATGACACAAGATTCCTGTCCATTCCAACATAGGTCTACTGGAAACTGGCTTCTTTCTCTTTTCTCAATTCTTCCCAGGGCACTAGATGTTAAATCCACAGGTTTTGTACACATAGAAAATGAGCAGTGATTTCTGAAAAGATGAAAAATGATTGGGGCTCTTATTGGATACTGATTTTGCTGGTGGGAAGAAGGGAAAACACAAGAGAGAATGTCTAGATGATCTTGACTTTCCCACAATGAAATCTAATTGTAAGAAATGATTAGGGCAGTCATTGTGCATTGGGAGGTCTGGACGTGGGGGAGGGTAAAGGAAGAAGTAGCACCGTTTGTGAAGCAGCTGATGAAGGAACATAGGTTAAGATAAGTTGCTAAACTGTCAACTAGCATCAAAATAAACAAATGTTGTTTTAAAAAGCTAATAGATGGCTGGTTTTGATCATTTTCAAAGGACTCAGTCTCTAGATCTTTTATACCCAAAGTGTGGTCCTTCATGAGGAGCTTATTAGAAATACAGACTCTCTGGCCCCACCCCAGACCAACTAAATCAGAATCTGTGCTTTAAAGGGATTCCCAGTGGTTTGTACATACACTAATGCTTCAGACCTTCTACACAGTTCATTCGTTTATTCACTGACAAGCACTAACTAGTCTCAACTGTATTAGAAATAATTGTGTCATTAATTTATGAGAATTTTACTTCTGCTTATGTATAAGACAATTGAAGAACAGCTATCTTATTTTTCAAATTCCTTGGAATTACAGAATTTGACACTTTTTTCACAAAGAATACTTTTCCTCCTTGGGATTCTTTCATAGTAATTTATTTTCATGCAGTGTCTAGTGAGTAGCATTTGGAACAGTTATATAGAGAAACTGTACTATCTCTAAAATGCCAAAAGTCCCCTTAGTAGGGATGAAAAAACTTGCCCAGGAAGATTTATGGAAAATGGGTAGGAATGGCCATTTGAGAATGGCCAAATTCAATGTCGAGGTTCTCAGTGGGGACCCCGTCTGATGACGGCTAATTTGATTTCCAAACAAATGTTAGCTCTTAAAAGAACTATCAGTCTGAGCAAAGATACCAGCCTGGTACACCGATTCATCCATCAGAAAGAAGAATCAGCAACTGTGCAAAAATCATGTGCTGTCAGCATATGATGTGTTGAACATAATTAACTGTCTTCTCTTGCTATGGGCAATACCCTGGCCTTTAGAAAGCAAGGTGTTGACCATTCATGCAAATTAAACTTTAAATTCAACCAACATCAAATATGTTACTTTATAGCTAATTTCAAGATATTTTACATGTTTGTGTGTGTTGTTTGGCATTTTAGATCTTTGGATACTTCTCCTCTGAAGAAGATTCTCTTGCTTCCCAGATGGATGAAGAAAATTTGGTTTTTCTTGTTTCCAGAAAACAGCGAGTTGTAATTTCAGGTGATATTTTTAATTTCCATTCTAAATTAATATGGGCTTTAACATTTTCTCAAAAAAAATTTTGGAACTAAAACAGAAATTATACCTGCAGTTGAGTTTGAAATATGATCATTGCTCTGAGGGACACTAAATAAGGAATATGAGGGGGAAACAATTCACATTTTTCTGGAAATGTTCAGATCTCGAGTTAAAGCTCTGTACAATGGCATCTCAATACTGCATGTCTAAGCACCAAATGGAATCACATTTATTTTAAAATTTTCTTAAAATGAAATTTTCAAGTTTTTAGTAAGTAGAACTCCTTCCCATTCTTCCCTTGATTATCACATGGAGGTTTTCCTGATATCTATAAAACTGTGAACTTGGGCCAATCACAAAGGGGGGGGTCATCTCAGTTCAAGAAGTCTCAAGAACATGGGCGCCTGGGTGGCTCAGTTGGTTAAGCGACTGCCTTCGGCTCAGGTCATGATCCTGGAGTCCCTGGATCGAGTCCCGCATCGGGCTCCCTGCTCGGCAGGGACCTGCTTCTCCCTCTGACCCTCCCCCTTCTCATGTGCTCTCTCTCTCTCATTCTCTCTGTCTCAAATAAATAAATAAAATCTTTAAAAAAAAAAAAAAAAAAAAAAAAAAAAAAGAAGTCTCAAGAACATATGGCATTCTTATTAAATTTGATCCTCTCCATCCCTTTCCACTCTTGACACTTCCAGTTTTCTTCCCTCTAAGGAAGAAGTCCAGGAGGAGGAAAGGCGAACCCCAGAATCTGTCCTGTCCTCCATTTCATCCTGGATTCTGAGACGAAGCATGTAGTGTAGATCAGATCTGGTGTTCCTTAAAAAAGCACCTAAACTTACTGCAGTCATTTGTGAACCAAGCCCACCCTTGTCTTCCACCCTTCCTCAGCCCAACCGTTAGACCTCACCAGAGCCTATCCTCAAGCCATGGAAATGATCATCAAAGAACAGAAGCTAGGGGACTGTCCCTGCTGCCACCACCCCTTTGTTGGGGAGAGAAGGGCCAGTGGGCAGGGGAGACATGTAGCTGGCATCCTAAGTTAGAACTGTGAAAGCATTTCTCTCAATGGCAGTTGGGTTCTGTAGTTCATTATTCACTCAACCAGTATTTGCAAAGTTCTGCTCTGTGACAGGTACGTTTCTAAGTGCTGGGGACACAGCAGTGAACAAGATCATAAATCTCTGACCTTGTGGAATTTACATTCTAATGGGGAGTAAAATATATAATGTGTCAGATGGTAATGTGCTATAGAGAAAGAATGAAGTAAGCAGGTTGTGGAGAAGAATAAAGCAAGAATGTGGGGAGAAGTTGGTTTGGAGATGGGAGCATGGTGTTGGAATTTGAAGAGGGCAGTGGGGAGACCACCTGAGCAGGGGCTGAGAGACCGGGGGTGGGGTGGGGAGGAAAGCCCAGGAAGAGAGGGCAAGAGTGGGATTAGGTGTGTGGGCCTGGGGGTGGCGGGGAACGAAGAGGGCAAGAAACCTGCACAGAGGGGAGGCATGGTCTGAGCTACACTTGGAATGTTCATTATGGCTTCCATGTTGAAAATAGCCCAGGGTGGGGAGAGTGTAAGCAGAGAGAATGGTGGTAGCTTGGAACAGGACAGTGTTCTTAACCTTCCTTTCATTAGCTTTTCATTATATTATTTTCGTATTTTTTTCATTATAGGGATCCCTAAGGAGTCTTATAGACATTTTTTACCTGATTGCACCCCCTTGTACCCCCCCCACTCCATGACATTTTAATATGTCAGATATAATATGTATCTGTTTATGTAAGTTTGTGTATCTGTGATTTATACACACAAGGAGCAAGACTCATTTACATCTCCCCATGAACCAATCTGCACCCCCTTGAGGACCATATTTTGTCTCTTGAGAATGCATGGATTAGGCTGATAACACTGGAGTATGAGATCCATCCACTTGCTTTTCCTAGGAGTTTACAATTATAAAAACTAATCAGGCTGGAAAGAGGACCCATATATGTAGTTTTATCAATTCAGTACATAGGCAAAAAAACATGAAGGTGTCCAGTGTTTTTTTTCAAAACTCACAAAGAAAAAGCAAAAACAAACCCTTAATAACAATATTAAGGTGGTTTTATTCTTTTATGCCCGAAAGCCTGAGATCATATTAGGCTTTTATTCTGTGTAAATCATGATGGTGACAGCTCAAAGAAAAAATTCCTGAGAGATGTGGAAATCTCAGAATGGAATGATTCCAAAAGATGTTTAGAAAACATGTTCTCTGCAAAATATGTGGCAGGAGGATGGGTGTATATATATTTTCTCTAGGAATTCATGCACCACATTGAATTGGAAAGTGTCATAGATTCAGATTAGTATCTCCGGGGATAATTAAAAAGCAATAAGATGTCTATTGATAGATGAATCGATAAAGATGTGGTTCATATATACAATGGACTATTACTCAGCCATCAGAAATAATGAATACTTACCATTTATATTGACATGGATGGAACTGGAGGGTATTATGATGAGAGAGACAATTATCATTTGATTTCACTCATATGTGGAATATAAGGAATAGCACAGAGGATCATAGGGGAAGGGAGTGAAAATGGAATGGAAAGAAATCAGAGAGGGTGACAAACCATGAGAGACCCAACTTTAGGAAACAAACAGAGGGTTGCTGGAGGGAAGGTAGGTGGGGGAT
Organism: Phoca vitulina; assembly: GCF_004348235.1. NCBI lineage: Eukaryota > Metazoa > Chordata > Mammalia > Carnivora > Phocidae > Phoca > Phoca vitulina. The sequence goes on along the minus strand of NW_022589757.1, from coordinate 5,178,855 downwards.
GGGGTAACTGGGTGATGGGCGTGAAGGAGGGCACATGATGTAATAAGTACTGGGTGTTATATGCAACTGATGAATTATTGAACTCTACATCTGAAACTAATAATGTACTGTATGTTGGCTAATTGAATTTAAATAAAAAAATCATTGCTAAAAAAAGCAACAGTTGCTGGTTTTTATGGTTTTATTCTACTCTACTTTTTAAGCAAAAAAGTAAAAAAGTTGTTTGCTTACTCTTTTCTTTTTAAAAACAAACCTAACAAATGAGTTTTAGGATCTTTACTGCTGAGAATTGAATATTATGTTGTTGACAGGTAGTAGAAGACGGGATGTGATTAAATGCATTGTCAAGATCCCTCAGTTGGATTTACTAATAACAGCTTCTCAGAAAGGATTAATAACAGTCTTTAATAGCCAGGTAATTTGACAGCTTTGATTCCCCCCTCTTCCCTCCTCCCTTCCTCCTTTCATTCATTCATTTGTTCATTTGTTCTTTCCTTCCTTCCTTCTTCTGTCTATGTATTATGCATATTTATCAGGTGCAACAGAAAACATAAACATATTTCAGAGTTATTCCAAAAAATAAAGCCAGATGTTGCTAAAATGAGAGGATTGCTGAGCCCTGGAGCAATTTTTGAGATTTTGGTAACTGCATTTGGCAGTGTTCCTCAGGGAATCTTTTTTTTTTTTTTTTTAAGATTTATTTATTTGTTTTAGAGAGAGACAGAGCACAAGTGGGAGGAGCAGAGGGAGAGGGAGAGAGAATCTCAAGCAGACTCCACGCTGAACACGGAGCCCAATGCAGGGCTCGATCCTATGACCCTGAGATCAAGACCTGAGCTGAAACCAAGAGTCAGAAGCTTAACCAACTGAGCCACCCAGGCACTCCTCAGGGAGTCTTACTGAACCATGTGGCATCAGCATAATTAAAGGGTGATCTTGGATAACTTCTTAGATAAAATCAGAAAAACTCACAAGCCAAGTGATTTTGTCATAATCCTAACAAGTATAGAAGGTCCCAACAAGAACCTTGGACTTGGAGTTAAAAGGGGCTCACATTCTGGCTCCTCTATTTTACTAGCTATGCTGTTAAATAGGAAACTTAATAAGCCAACTTACATGTTTTCATGCCTCTTTTCACATTTATGAAATGAGGACACCAGAACTGGTCCTCTTTCCCTCAGAGGGTTGTAATGAATGTAAATGACACAAGGAACATAGAAGCACTACATGAACGATCAATCCCCATGTCTATGTAGGGCATTACTATTATTGTCTCATAGTTCTAAATTTATAAGTTTTGGGCTTCCACTTCCAAACTATGAGAGATTTTATTGAAATGTATAATGATATACCACACAGTATTTCATTATGAAAATAAAAGTGAATATCAAAAAGTAAATATCAAAGCAAATAATTCCAATTATTAGTTCATTTCCAAGAGACAAGCTTTATACAAGTAAACTATATTTAAGATAATCATTACATGATTAAAATTTCCAACAGTAATGTTTAGCCCTTCAGGGATCAGAACAGCTGGATTCCGTCAGAGGAGCAGGCTGCCTGGGCCCCGGGGAGGGGCGGTAGAAGGTTGCTGGTGTGGATGTGGAGTCTGGCATCCCTGCCCAGCTCGGACACTTGCCATCTGTGCATGTTACCCATTCATCTCTATGCCCCCGCTTCTCTTCTCATTCAGAACTGAGGCTGTTTGAGTTAATACGCACAAAGTGCTGAGTTAGCATCACTGTAAGCGCTCAGGAAATGTTGGTAGTTGCAATTATGGACAAATGGTGCGAAAACAAAACTGGATTGCCTCATATAAACATGAAAACGTTCCTCGTTCTCTTTTCTCCTTGGTGCCTCATTTCCCTTCTCATTTTCTTACCTTTATTTCCTCAAAAATAGAACTAGGATGGAATGTAAAGAACATGAGAAGAAAAATAATGATCTTCATAATGAAATAGTTCAGGATCATGTGACATAAGTGAGGTGGCATTTTCACTTTTCCACAGACATCTCTCTCACGCTCACACACACTCATTCACACGTGCTTAGAGGTGCACACATGTATACTCACAAACACACTAACACATCTGTTTCTTACAAAAACCATGCAACTGGAGAGAAAAAATTGCTTAAAAATTACTTGAAGATTTGATACACCAGGAATAAATAGTATTTTGAATGTTGCATGTCTTACAAATAGGATGACACATTCTGTGAAAAAATAATAGGGAAGGTAGGTCACAGGAAAAATTTATTAAAAGGTAGTCATTAATAACACAAAATGTCTTATAATAGGTTAATCCATAATTTAGGTTTCCTGTAAAGTAGAATAAACACAGTTAAAGATTTTCACAGTGTTCTCAAGAGGGCTTGGTGATAGAGACTGTAAATGTCATTAATAAAAGTTCTTGCAAAAAAGGCTAGATTTTCAAAATTTAGAAGATATCCATAAGGATTATATAACTTTTAAAGATGATAAAAGAAATTTAAACATGTGCTTTCCACTAAGGATGGAAGTAGAGAAATAGGAGAGGAAAACCACAGGAGTTTTTTCTGCTCACCAATTTCCTGAGGGCACTTAATTTTTCCTATCTGGAAAAAAGTCCCTGGTTGGAAAAGCCTCTTTGCACTCTTCAGATGAAAGAGTCTGAGATAACAATGATGAACAGTTTCAGTGATCTAATTTACTTTTCCCTCTTTTCACATAATCTATTCCTTCTGGGCAGCCATTTTCTGTACTTTTCCCAAGACCACATGACCATGCAAAAGAAACTAGGTCGTTAATAGACTTCAAATACTAACCTTGACCTTGGCAGCAATTAGCATGTCCTAAGGGGAGAAGAGGCTGCTCAAGTACACTACAGCTCTGCATGGAATAAATCTATGATTTTCAACCAGCACACTACCCTGGCATGAGATTCATGCAATAAATACTTATCCAGTAAAAGAGGAAGCCCACTGGATAGAGTGTCCTTACCTATCTCAGGAACCTGAGAGATAACTTTCAAATGAAATAGTATTTTTCCCTCAACATCAAGCTGTATTCATGTTGACCTAGTTAGCATCTTGGACTACTCTTGCCATTGTTGTTAGTATTATTTTGCATTCCCAATTTTTGATATCCTATGTTGCTCTGAATAACTAAAGAAGGGGAAGCAGTTTGCAAACAGGGAAAAATCATTCATATAGTGTAAGACTCTAAGAGCACAGTCATCAGGCTTAAAGACAAGCCACAGAAGCACCAACCAACCATGTCCAAAGCGAGCGGTGAACACAGAGCCAGGTTTTTGAGGGAAATGAGAAACGGAGGAAACTCACGGAAGGTAGAAATGAGGGGTGAGGGGCGCCTGGGTGGCTCAGTCGTTAAGCGTCTGCCTTCTGCTCAGGTCATGATCCCAGCATACTGGGATCAAGCCCCACATCGGAATTAAGCCCCGCATCCGGCTCCCTGCTCAGCGGGAAGCCTGCTTCTCCCTCTCCCACTCCCCCTGCTTGGGTTCCCTCTCTTGCTGTCTCTCGCTCTCTCTGTCAAATAAATAAATAAAAATTGAGAGCCGGAACACAAGCAGGGGGAGTGGGAGAGGGAGAAGCAGACTCCCCACTGAGCAAGGAGCCGGATGCGGGGCTCCATCCCAGGACCCTGAGATCATGACCTGAGCCGAAGGCAGATGCTTAACGACTGAGCCACCCAGGCACCCCAAATAAATAAATAAAATCTTAAAAAAAAAAAAAAAGAAAGAAAGAAAAAGAAATGACGAGTGAGATTAAACCGTGGAGATAATGTGCTCTTTTAGAGCCAACATTCTCAATTTTAATTATAGTGCCAACTAGCTTTCATTATTCTCCTCCTTTGTTCACAGATGAGAGTCCAGACCAGCACCAATGTCACGGTAAGTACATCTTGTAAACTCCTAATGAAGTCCGATTTGGGACTGTGGTGATGGTTGCTCCATAACTAATCACAGTCTCAGTGCAGTGTCCAATAGGCTCTAAGAATAAGATGTTTTCATATTATAAGTCTACTGACTAGGATCAGAACTAAACCTTGAGCAACAGCGGAGGACCCTCACCTTGCTTGCTGAAGTTAAATTTATTTCAGAGAGGCACCTGGAGACATTACTCCCTGGAAGTTTCCATTTAAGTCTCACCAAAGTTTTCCTGAGCGCCCCCATTGAGGAATGAAAAAAAAGGACACAATCCAAGTTGTGAGAACAACAAGGAAAGGGCCAAGAGAAATAATTTGAAAACGTTGTATTGTATACTTGAAATTTGCATAAAATTTTTGAGTCCGATTTTATTGAATCCATATTGCTAATTGGAGACGCGAAGTTGCAGCAGCTGCAAAGCTATGATGAGTTGCTTTCAGAGTCCCACGATGGCTTTGTGAGAGATGGGGACATGCTTGCCTTCTCACCCTGCTGACATGCACTGAATGCCCTGAACTGCACAGGAGGGCACCAGGCCACTGGCAGACGAGTCTGCCTTCTCTCTGAGCCTCTGCGCCTTTGCTTCTAAGGCTGAAACAAATGTTAGAATTCCTAACGTAGGTCTGAAATGCATGCAGCGGGAGTGTCTGACATGGTAGGCACTCCTAAATGGGAACTGTTGTTCTTGCTTCGTCGTGTGTCATTGACATGACAGATCCTACCCATGCCAACTTGGTGACGTTAGGCAACGCAAGACAAACTCATCGGGCTCAACTTGGTTATTGACCAGATGATCACTAAGGTCTTTTCTAGCTAAAAATTTTATGCATGGTGACAGGGCCAGAGAACTGGCTTAATCCAGCCTCCCCACGTCCCCGGGAAGAGGTGTTTGCAGGAAAGTGAGGAGTGCACAAAGACGCCTACTCTGCTGGTGACTCTGTGCCTCCAGGGAGCTGCAACAGGCATGAGCTCATCATTTTCCAGCTGGTGGTGCTGAGAAACTCAAGGTGAGGGTCAAGGTGCGAAAGATGAGAGCGTCTCCTCCAGACATCAAAGAAGAGACATTGCAAGACTCCCCTGCAAGGAGGGGGGCAAAGTGGGGCTTTTCATGTAACTAACCTACTCTTTAGTAACCATCGCCATGGGACTGACCAAAACATATTAGCCCCCCTCTCCCAATTCTGTATTTTTCCCTCAGGACACCTCCTGGATCACAGGATGTGATTACCTCTCACAGCTGAAAAGAATCGTTGCCACTACAGAAAGGACCATCATTGTCTGGGATTATAAAGCTCAAGGCAGTGGCCAGGTACTGTGCCAACAAAAATGCTCCAAGTACTAAGGTTGTCTTTTCCATCCTGGTAGGATGTGAGCAATCCACTTCCTCTACTGAATGTCAGTTCCTCATATATAAAATGAGGGGGTTTAACTAATAGAGTTCATCATTAATTTTCTGTGAGGCTAATTAAAAAGGAAGATTCTTTCCATTTGGTGCATATTTAATTTGGTGATACTTGTTTTGTTTTTGAGAGAGAAAGAAGATAATTCTTTCCTTCTTTCATACCCTTCTCTTAATCCTTTTTGATTATGCTCATGTTATCAAGTTCAAAGCCTTTCTCTTCAGTTCAGCTTCATTTGGTAAGAAAATTACTAAAAATCAAATGACTAATTCTAGCAAAATATCTAATGGGGCAGATGCCAATGTTATTCCTTCAGTGGCTGAGATGTTACCACTTACGTAATTTACAATATTTATCGAATATTTGCAGACATATAGAAGTAATGAACATGTTCCCTGCACTCAAAGAAAACTCAGTCTTGAAAGATCTCATGAAAAAACATAATATATAATATAATGGTACAGCAAATTTTACAGTAAAAAACCAAAAAACAAAAAAACAAGGGCAATAGGAGTTCAGGGAGAGGCAAGATTGTAAAAAAAATGCCCTCAGGAAGTGGGCTGACTCTGAAGGATGAGGAGGATTCAGAAATAATTAAACTTCCTCTGTGCCCTACTTGTCCCTAGGCTCAGTGAAAACCCAAGCTTCTCATTCCTGTGTCCATTGCTATAACCAGCCAGTGATGCCAGGATGACTTTAAAGAATGCGGATTGTTGCCTCATGTCCTTTATTATGTGATGTGTACTGTCTCATGGTCTGCAGTTTGATTGCAACCTCTTCTCTGTCCAGCTCTCTCCAGTTTTCAGTCTTGCATCTTCAGCCCCATAGAAGCCTCCAGTTCCTTGAGAGCATCCTCGTCCACTCTCCATCCCCTTCCTCTCCTCTCTTTGCTTTCCTGCCTGCACTGCCTGGGCAGAGATCATCTGGGCTGAAGCCATCCCCACTTTCCATTCTCTTAAATCCTTTGAAACTCTAGTCCTGTTGAGATGTGACAGCCTGTCTCTGCGCCTTCACAGGGGCTCAGCCCTCCTGGAGAAAACAGGAAGCCACCGCTCTTCAGCATCACTACAAATTCAGGGTCCGCAGACTCATCTGAGGATTCACTGGCTTCTGTCAACTTCTTTCTTGTCCTTGCCAAGTTGCTTTCCCATCCCTGGCAATATTCCAAAAGGCCATTACTGTCCTCAGGCTCTCTCCCTCTCAGCCAAGATGGACTTGCCCCTATTTTTCTGAGAAATTTGAGTCTATGAGACTTGTCCTCTTCCAAATTCCAGCTCTGCCACCTACAGCTTCATTGAGGTCACTCTACTTCCTTTCTTCCTTTCTCTCTCTGGAGGCAAAATATCCTTGCATCCATCACTCCCATTCCCTCCTGCCTCGTGCAGGACAAGGCTCTTCCCTTTTTATCTTTTTGACATTCATCTCTCTTTCTGGGCTCCTCCTTTCAACCACCTCTGAATCTTTCTCTGGACCAGTTCCTGTGCCAAATCAAAGGTCACCTTCCCAGACCATGGGACCTACAGTGGCTTCTCTGGTCACTCTTTATCATAGCACCCTTGCTTATTTCCTCAGTGCACTTCCCATGATCTGAAATGATCTGCTTTTTTTTTTTTACTTGTATTCCTGCACTAGAATGGTAGTTCCACAAAGTCAGAAACTTGTCTTGTTCATCACCGTATGGCCCATGCCTAGAATAGTTCTTGGCACATCGTAGGTGCTCAATAATTATTTGTTGAATGACTGAATGAAGCTCTACATATGTTCAAATCTCACTCATTCTAGAGGAAACAGAACAAAAAAATTTTTAAATATCTTTTTCTTCTATCTTAGGTAGAGACTCAATTCTGGGAGAGCCCTGGCTATATAGCTTAGTGAACCCAGCCCAATAGCCCAGGGTCAGCTTGACAAATGCTTGCTGAATATTTCTGGATAAACTTGGATGTTAGGATATGTTTTTCCTGATAACTTCTTGTGACATAATTGGGGTGTTAATACTTGATTTTCCTGTTTCTCATACAGTTTTATGTCAATGGTCTTATAATGCCTGAACCTTTTTATCCTTCCCATTAATATTGCCTTACAAATCCAAGAGAGGGACATTCATAGCAACCAAACAGAAAATCTCATTAATGTATTGAACCAGAGTTCCTCACCTTTTTCCCCACAAAGCACCCAAAAACACAATATTGGGCTCACAGTGACATTAACTTTTACTTGGTTAACTTTTTTCAAGTTTCTTTAACACGGTGGGAATATCTAACATTAAAAATATCATAAAATAAAACTTTTATCAAATAATAGGGCAATATTTAACATTGGATATTTAGAGCAATGTAATAACTTATTAAAAGCATTCTTCTGTTTCTAGGAAAACTATTTTGTCATAAAGCCTATGGATCACTGCCTCCTTTGTGTGTGTGTAGTGTCTCTGCCCGACCAGCTCTGCAGAGATGACATCCTTTTGGGGGATGATGGTGGTTTTGTGAACAAATTCACCATAAATAGTGATGACTTTGGACTAAAGCAGGCAAAATCCAAAAAAACACTACAAAGCCAAGTCTTAGACTCAAAGAACTTTAAAAGGTAAGGGTATTACATGGGCAGTTCCATTTTTCTAATATAGACAGTGTATGGCATGGGCATGTCTTTATAATTGTACTGTCTTTGAAGTTTTTATAGTAATTATATATTACTTTTATTAGCAGAGAAACAAATTTTGTATTAAATATATCCTCTTAATCAAAGAAGTACACTTGAAATCAGATACCATTTCACATTTCTAACATTGGAAGGGATTGAAAATGGGGTAGATTTGGGGCACCTGGGTGGTTCAGTCATTAAGCATCTGCCTTCGGCTCAGGTCATGATCCTTGGTTCCTGGAATCGAGCCCCACATCAGGCTCTCTGCTCAGTGGGAAGCCTGCTTCTCCCTCTCCCACTCCCCCTGCTTGTGTTCCCTCTCTCGCTGTGTCTCTCTCTGTCAAATAAATAAATAAAATCTTTAACAAAAAAAAAAAAAAAGAAAGAAAATGGGGTAGATTCTGTAAATGGGCATTCTCACAGACTATCAGTGGTGGAAGTATGAGTTCCATCCCTTTCAGGAGAACAGTCTGGGAGATGCATCGAGTGTCTTAATAAACCTTTCTACATTGGGACCCAGGGTCCCCATGTGCTTAAAAATAGAAGTATGGTTATCACAGCATTATTTCTCATAGTAAAGTCTCTAGTGTCCAACAATGGAGGAATGATTAATTTAAATGATTAATCATTTAAATAAATAATTCAGGTAGTTTCTACAAATATGTTTACATATTTTGTAAATATGTCCATATAAACATAATACATTTATATATAAAATATATTTTTTGTCAGACAACTTTTTTTTGTTAGATATTTAAAGTACCAAGGGGGGGACATCTGGGTGTCCAGTCGGTTAAGCATCTGCCTTCAGCTCAGGTCATGATCCTTGGTTCCTGGAATCGAGTCCCGCATCGGGCTCTCTGCTCAGTGGGGAGCCTGCTTCTCCCTCTGCCTGCCGCTCCCCCTGCTTGTGCTCTCTCTCTCTCTGTCAAAAAATTAAAAAAAAAAAAGCTTTAAAGTACCAAGGGCATTCAGTAAATCATAGTATAACCGTATTAGGGAATGCCATGCACTCCCATTTAATAATGTTTTTGAAATACATTTAATAACCTGAAAAATGTTCATGATATAATATTAAGTAAAAAAAATTTAATTTTTCTACGTATCTAGCATACACTATCAAGCACTTCATTCCAGTTACGATAGGCTCTTGGAATAGAAGCTGAGACATGAATTTTCTTTCTGAGATTTGTGTCACCCGTCAGAAAATTCCATGGCCTCTTTTCCATCCCTGTTTCCATTAGCTGGATATGTTTGAAATGAGATTGGGGATCTTAGGAATTTGAGGAATTTAGGTACAGTTAAATGAATGCTAATTTGCATTGGTTCTTTTGGGTCATTATTTACATGTGGATGATTTAATCATGTAGATGATCATCATGTACATGATTTAAATTGTTCAAGACTAAAGTCTATGGATGCGCTGAGTGTTGAGGTATGTTCTTACACCAACAGATTCTCAAACCTAACAGAATGAAAAGTATTAAGGCCAAAGGGGTAATTAAAGTCTGGAGCCACCATTAATGTTTTCCTGCAGTTGATATTCACATAATTCATTCATATTAAATGGGTGTGGGTAGGAAATACTGGTATGCAAAATGTTGTACAAATTAAAGAAAGAAATAGCCAGCACCCAGAGTCCAAAATTAAACACAGTCTGACATGGAAAAAGAAATCTCTCTACTCTGTTTAATCCCATATTGTCGAACATTCCTGCTTTGGGTTATAAACATCTCTATTCCTTAACTAGAATCTAAGGAACTTGGGAACAAGAATTTTACCTTAGTCATCCTATGTCCTTTTACCTGGGATACAATATGAGCTCAATAAGTCTTTGTGAATGAAGAAACAAATAACTATAAAATATGAGTAAATATGATAACATGAAGATAGCTTCTTCCAGGTTAAGACAAGAATTTTACCATAAAAGTTTTGGCCCCTAATGCTAAGCCTCTCACTGAAATGTCCTGTGAACTGATGAGCAAGCCTTTGGCGAGAAATACAACAACTGTCCCAGCCTCGGCTTCACCAGTGACCTGGGACTACAAATTTCCCAGGTTTCTAGTTCTGAAAGTATTCATGGAAAATATGGAAATGAATTGACTCATCTAAAACAATACGAAACACAGTCCTTTTGGATGATCAGAATTTTTCAGTAAAGTAAGGATAATAGTGCTCCAATTAGACAGGGATTCTTCTAGATTATTCCTTTAATTCTGAATCTACAGCTCAATATTTGATTTGATAAATAAATTTTTATTTTTACATTTTAAATATGCTAGATGATAAATAGTTAAACAGTTAAAAGTGGTATAATGCATAAGATGGTATAACACATGCGAGCTTGTGTGTATCTAACATAACCCCTCCCTTTTTTCTTTTAATTTCCAGTGTTAAAAGGAAGCTGCATAATGACTGGGTTATGAAAATTAGATATATTACAGCCCTAAGTTGCTTTGGATCCTGCTCCTTAGACAGTGTTCATTCATTGGTTTTGGAATCCTTGAAGAGACTTGAGGATAATTTGTAAGTACAATAGTTTGTATACATGAACATTCTGTGACTTTCAGACTTTTTACAACTAATAAGCCCATGACAGCCTTGGAAATTTCAAACTAGTTTTTAGAAATTTCAGATGTTAACGATTCCATTTATTTGACAAGATGAATTAGATTTTTAGGAGGAAATTGAAGTTATTCACGCAAATCTGAATATAATGCGTCCTCCTAGCAGTAATATTGCACATCTGTTGTTTATTGTCACAATCTATTGGAATAAATCAGTGCAGGTGTATCTACAACTATATTTTCCAAATATAGTTCTGCGGGTAAAACTCTATACTTTGAAAATCATTCTTACAGGTCAGTTGGCTAGCCTGTGAATGTCTGTAGCACAAATACCATGTTCCATGTGTAATAAATACATGAAATGGCTTTCTTATAGACATGAAATTAATTTGAAGAGTATGTAGTCTTATTTTTTATCTGGTTAAATATTAATAAGTATTAATATGTAATAATTACATAGTATAACCATAACTATATAGTACTTATGTGTTAATAATTATATTAATATATGGTAACTATAAAACAGATGCTATACTTTAATTTTCAGTTTTTAAAAATGCATTAAGTTATATGCTATAACATGGATAGACCTCAAAACATTATGTTAAGTGACAGAAGCCAGACACAAAAGACTGTACATTGAATGATCCCATTTAATTAAATGTCAAGAAAAGGCAAATTTATAGAGATAGACAGTAGATCAGTGTATGCCAGCCAAGAGGTGGTGGTGAGAGTAGGGATCTGAAGTGAGCACAAGGGAACTTTTTGGAGTATTGAAAATGCTCCAAAACTTATTGTGGTGATTGTTATACAGCTGTATAAATTTACTAAAAATAATTGAATTGTACACTTGCAAATGAGTTAATTTTATGTTGTATAAGTTATACCTCAACAAAATTATGTTAAAAAGTGCATAGAGACTTCTAGTTTCCAGTCTAGCATGTGGAGTTTGGAAGTCATCACTCAGCCCTAACAACAGGTGAAAAAGACTAAACAAACTAAAAAATCAACAACTCTTCTTATATTCATCAAAGAAGCAAAGTCACAGATCAAACTGCTGCCCTCAAATTTGGAGAGACAGACAGGCATATACTAAGAATCACAACTTACCAGAGCAGAAATCCACAAGGAGATACCTCTGGGAAACCAAAATAGTGTGATAGGAAAACCTAAACTGTGATTGACAAATTGCTGGGGGCTCAACATAAAAAAGTCTGAGAGTTAAAAACTCCAGGGACCCAGTTAGAGAGGTCCCCATACTTTTGTGAATTTTACTTCCAGGAGCTCAACCAGTTTCTCATGGTGAATATTGGAAAATCCTCTCCTGCTTCTGACAGGGGAATAGGAAAATGCACCACATTCAAACATACCAAAACATTCTGTTCTTACAAAAGTCTGTCCTCAAGCAAAATTATCTTACCAGAGCCTAAACTATTGGGGTTTTAAAACAGACTAAATGCCCTGGGAGAAAGGAAATATCCAACTCTAGATTACTCAAGCTTTCCACATAAGAGAAGGGAAATACCCAAATCCAGCCCACTCTAGCCATCCTGACCCACCTAAGGGGAAGGGAGGCTGCAGAACACTTGTGAAGTTCACAGTTCAGGGGCACAGGCTCACTAAAAGACTGAAATCTAATCAAAGGACTGTAGACCACTTCTCTTTCACCCCACCCACCTTACCACCTCATTACTAAAGGCCAATTTACAGCAGTTCCTTTTACACAATATATTATGTTCTACTATCAAGAAAAAATTACAAGGCATACCAAAATGCAAAAACAGTTTGAAGAGATAGAGCAAGTATCAAACTAAACTCAGATATAGCAGGGATATTGAAATCAGCAGACCAGGAAGGTAAAATAACTATGAGTAATATGGTAAGGGCTCTAATGGATAAAATAGACACCATGCAAAAAAAGATAGGTAATGTAAATAAAGAGATAAAAATTTTAATAAAGAATCAAAAAGAAATGCTAGAGATAAAAAAAAGAAATAAAGAATGCCTTTGATGGGATCAAAAGTAGACTGACATGGTTGTGGAAAGAATCTCGGAACTTCAGAATATGTCCATAGACACTTCAAAAATGGAAAAAAAAAAAAAAAGGAGAAAGAAGACTGAAAAAAAAATGGAACAGAATATCCAAAAACTGTGGAACAACTACAAGAGTTATATGCATAATGGGAATTCCAGGAGAATAAAGAGAAAAAGGAAAAGAAGAAATATTTGAAGAAATAATTACTGAGAATTTCCCCCAAATTAATGTCAGATACCAAACCACATATCTACTAAGCTCAGAGAACATCATGCAAGATAAAAAAAAAAAAAAAAAATTACACAAGCATATCATATTCAAACTGTAGAAAATTAAAGATGAAGAAAAAATCTTGAAAGAAATCAGAGGGGGAAAAAGCACCTCACCTTTAGAAGAGGAAAGATAAAAATTATATCCAACTTCTCCTCAGAAACCAGGCAAGCAGGACAAAAGTGAAATGTTTAAAGTGGTGTGAGAAGAAATATGCCAAAACAGAATTCTTTTCTTCTGCAAAATTATCCTTTCAAACTGAAGGATAGATAAAGACTTTTTCAAATGAACAAAAATTGAGTGAATTTGTTGCCAGTGGACCTGCCTTCCAAGAAATATTAAAGAAGTTCTTCAGAGAGAAGAAAAATAATGTAGCTAGGAAATTCAGATCCACATAAAGAAAGGAAGAGCATTACAGAAAGAATAAGTGGAGGCAAAATAAAAACATTTATTTTCTTACTCTTAATTGATCTAACAGATAACAGTGTGTTCAAAATAATGGCAACAATGTGTTGAGATACATAGGTATATATGTGACCAAGGAATATATAAGAGCACTTATAGGGAAATTTATAGCATTGGCTACATATATAGAAAAAGAAGAAAGATCTGGGGCTCCTGGGTGGCTCAGTTGGTTAAGCATCTGCTTTTGGCTCAGGTCATGATCCCAGCGTCCTGGGATCAAGCCCTGCCTTGGGCTCCCTGCTCAGCTCTCCCTCTGCGCCACCCCCCCAACACTTGGGCAAGCTTGCTCTCTCTCTCAAATAAAAAAAAAAATCTTAAAAAAAAAAGAAAAGAAGAAAGATCTAAAATCAATAATCTAAGCCTCCACATTTGGGAACTAGAGAAAAATAGAAATTGTCTAAAGTAAGCAGAGAAAAAATAATAAAAATTACAACAGAAATCAATAAAATTAAAAAAGGAAATCAATAGAGAAAATCAGTTAAACCAAAAGCTGTTTCTTTGAAAAGATCAATAAAATTGATAAAACTCTAGCCAGGCTAAGGAAAAAAGAGAAGACACAAATTGCTACTATCAAAAATAAAGAAAGTAACATCACTACAGATCCAATAGACATTAAAAAGATAAAGGAATATTATGAGCAACTCTATGTCCACAAATTTTTTAAACATATCATTTATTTTCTCCTCTTACTTTTTTTTGCTTTTCTTTAAGTAGGTTCCATGCCCAGCGTGGAGCCCAACACAGGACTTGAACTCACAACCCTGAAATCAAGACCCGAGCTGAGATCAAGAGTCAGACACTTAACCAACTGAGCCACCCAGGTGTTCCTATGCCCACAAATTTGACAATCTAGATACAATGGACCAATTCCCTGAAAGATATAATCTGCCAAAACTCACACAAGAAGATAGACAATCTGAATAGGCCTATATTTGTTAATGAACTTGAATTAATAATAAATAACCTTCTAAAACAAAAAGCATCAGGCCCAGTTGGATTTAATGGTGAATTCTACCATACACTTAAGGAAGAAATTATACCAATTCTCTACAGTCTCCTCCAGATGATAGAAGCAGAAGAAAACTTCCTTACCCATTCAATGAGGCCAGTATCACCCTAATACCAAACCAGATAAAGGCACTACAAACAAAGAAAACTACAGACCAATGTCTCTTTTGAGTATAGATGCAAAAATCCTCAACAAAATAATAGTAAGTTGAATTTAATAAGATATAAAAAGAAGTATACACCATGACCAGGTATGCAAGGCTGGTTCAACATTTGAAAATTATTTAAAGTAATCCATGATATCAACAGGTTAAGAAGAAAAATCACATGATCACATCAATAGATGCATAAAAGCATTTGATAAAATTATCTGTTCATGATAAAAACTCTAAATCAAGACACATATTTTATATTTTTCACACACACACAACTCAAAATGGATCATAGATGTAAATATAAAACACAAAACTATAAAACTTCTAGAATAAAATCTAAATAATCTTGGGTTTGGCAATGACCTTATAGATATAACACCAAGGGCATAATCCATGAAAGGAATGGTTGATAAGCTGTACTTCATTAAAATTAAAAACTTATGCTCTGCCAAAGATATTGTCAAGAAAACAACAACAACAAAAGCCACAGACTGGGAGAAAATATTTGCAAAAGGCGTATCTGATAAAGGACTCTTATCCAAAATATACCAAGAACTCTTAAAACTCAACAATAAGAAAACAAACAATTTTAAAAACAGGTCAAAAGATCTAAAGAGACACCTCACCAAAGAAGGTATACAAATGGCAATAAGCACATGAAAAGATATTCTACATCATATGTCATTAAAGAAATGCAAATTGAAGCCACAAGGAATACGGCAAACCCATAGCTAACACCACACTCATTAAAAGCTAAAAGCTGTTCCTCTAGGATCAGGAACAAGACAAAGATGTCCACTTTTACCATTTTTATTTGGCATAGTATTTGAAGTCCTAGCCAGAGCAAGTAAGAAGAAAAAGAAATAAAAGATATTCAAATTGGAGAGAAAGAAGTAAAACTGTCACTATTTCCAGATGACATGATATTATATATAGAAAGTCCTAAAGACTCCAACAAAACGCTGTTAAAACTAATAAATTAATTCAATAAACTGCAGGACACAAAATCAAATATACAAATATACAAAATATATACAAATATACAAAAATTAGTTGTGTTTCTACTGAATAATAATGAACTATTGGAAAGAGAAATCAAGAAAATAATCTCATTTACAATTGCATCAAAAACAATACAATAGCTATGAATAAATTTCACCAAGGAGGCGAATGACTGAATTCTGTAAGAGATTAATGAAAGAAATTGAAGAAGATACATAGAAATGAAAAGATATTCCATGATTATGGATTGGAGGAATTAATATTGTCACAATGTCCATACTACCCAAAGCAATGCACAGGTTCAATGCAATCCCTATCAAAATTCCAATGGTATTTTTTCACAGAAATAGAACAAACAATTCTAAAATTTGAATAGAACCACAAACAGCCCCAGATAGGCAAAGCGGTCTTGAGAAAGAGTAACAAAGCTGGAGGCATTATGCTGTCTGATTTCAAACTGTATTGCAAAGCTATGGTAATCAAAATGGTATGGCATAGGTCTAAAAACAGACACATAGATCAATGGAACAGAATAGTAAGCCCAGAAATAAACTCACACATACACGAACAATTAATTATGACAAAGAAGCCAAGAATACACTATAGGGAAAGGACAGTGTCTTCAATAAATGGTGTTGGGAAAACTGGTTAGCCACATGCAAAAGAATAAAACTGGACCCCTATCTCACACCATACACAAAAATTAACTCAAAATGGATTAAAGACTTGAATGTAAGAACTAAAGCTATAAGACTCCTAGTGTAAAATATAAGTGGGAAGATCCTTGACATTGATCTTGGCTGTGATGTTTTGAATCTGACACCAAAAGCAAAAACAACAAAGGCAAAAGTAAACAAGTGAGACTACACCAAACTAAAAAGCTTCTGTGTAGCAAAAGAAACCATCAGCAAAGTGAAAAGGCCACCTACTGAATGGGAGAAAATATTTGCAAATCATACATCTGATAAGGGGCTAATATCCAAATATGTGTGTGTGTGTGTAACTCATACTACTCGAAAGCAAAAAAAAAAAAAAAAATTGAATTAAAAAATGGGCAGAAGATCTGAATAGAAATTTTTTTTCAAAGAAACCATACAGATGGCCAAAAGGTACATGAAAATGTGCTCAACATCACCAGTCATCAGAGAAATGCAAATCAAAACCAGAACGAGATATCACCTCACACCTGTTGGAATGGCTAAAGTCAAACATTCAATGCAATCTCTATCAAAATACCATTAACATTTTTCATGGAGCTGGAACATACAATCCTAAAGTTTGTATGGAACCAGAAAGGACCCCAAGTAGCCAAAGAGGAATGTTGAAAAAGAAAACCAAAGCTGGAGCCATCACGATTCTAGACTTCCAGCTCTATTATAAAGCTGTCATCATCAAAACAGTATGGTACTGGCACAAAAACAGACACATAGATCAATGGAAAAGAATAGAGAACCCAGAAATGGACCCTCAACTTTTTGGTCAGCTGGTCTTCAACAAAGTAGGTAAGAATTTATCCAATGGAAAAAAGACAGTCTCCTCAATAAATGGTGTTGGGAAAATTGGACAGTCACATGCAGAAGAATGAAACTGAACCATTTTCTTACACCATACACAAAAATAAACTCAAAATGGATAAAAGACCTATATGTGAGACAGGAATCCATCAAAATCCTAGGGGAGAACACAGGCAGCAACCTCTTTGACCTCGGCCAAAGCAACTTCTTGCTACATATGTCTCCAAAGACAAGGGAAACAAAAGTAAAAATGTACTATTGGGACTTCATCAAGATAAAAGTAAACAGTCAACAAAACTGAAAGGCAACGTATGGAATGGGAGAAGATATTTGCAAACGTCTTATCAGTTACAAGGCTAGGATCCAAAGTCTATAAAGAACTTATCAAACTCAGCATCCATTAAACAAAAAATCCAGTCAAGAAATGGGCAGAAGACATGATAAGACATTTCTCCAAAGAAGACATACAAATGGCCAACAGACACATGAAAAAAGGCTTAACATCACTCAGCATCAGGGAAATACAATCAAAACTACAATGAGATACCACCTCACACTGGTCAGCATGGCTAAAATTAACAAGTCAGGAAACAACAAATGTTGGCGAGGATGCTGAGAAAGGGGAACCCTCTTAAACTGTTCATGGGAATGCAAACTGGTGCAGCCACTTTGGAAAACAGTATGGAGGTTCCTCAAGAAGTTAATAATAGAGCTACCCTACAGCCCAGTAATTGTACTACTGGGTATTTGTCTAAAGGATACAAACATAGTGATTCAAAGGGGCACATGCACCCCAATCTTTATAGCAGCAATGTCTACAATAACCAAACTATGGAAAGAGCCCAGATGTCCATTGACAGATAAATGGGTAAAGAAGAGGTGGTATACATATACAATGGAATATTACTCAGCCATCAAAAAGAATGAAATCTTGCCATTTGAAATGACATAGATGGAACTAGAGGGTATTATCTAAGCAAAATAAGTCAGTGAGAGAAAGATAAATACCATATGATTTCACTCATATGTAGAATTTAAGACACAGAACAGGTGAACATAGGGGAAGGGAAGGAAAAATAAAACAAGATGAAAATTGAAAGGGAGACAAACCATAAGAGACACTGCACTAGGAAGGAAACTGAGGGTTGCTGGAGAGGAGGTGGGTGGGTGGAAGGGATAATTGGGTGATGGGCATTAAGGAGGGCACTTGATGTAATGAGTACTGGGTGTTACATGTGACTGATGAATCACTAAATTCTACCTCTGAAACTAATAAAAAAGAAAAAAGAAAGAAAGAAACACCAAGTGTTGGTGACGATGTGGAGAAAAGGGAACCCTGGTGTATTGTTGGTGGGAATGTAATTTTGTGCAGCTGCTATGGAAAACAGTACAGAAGTTCCTCAAAAAATTAAAAATAGAACTACCATATGATGCAATATTCCATTTCTGGGTATTTATCTGAATAATATAAAACACGAATTCAGAAAGATATATGCACCCCCAAGTTTATTACAGTATTATTTACAATAGCCAAAATATGGAAACAAGGTAAGTGTTCATTGATGGATGAATGGATAAAGAAAATTGGTATGTATGTAGAATGCAATATTATTTAGCCATAAAAAAAGAATGAAATCTTGCCATTTGTGACAACATGAATGAACCTGAAGGGTTATGTCAAGTGAAATAAGCCAGACACAGAGAGACAAATACTGCATGTTATCACTTACATGAGGGATACAAAAAAAAAAAAAAAAAAAGTCAACCTCATAGAAACTAGGAGTAGAGAAGTGGATGCCAGGGGCTTGGGTGTTGGGGGAAATAGAGAAAAGTTGGAAAAATGTATAAACTTTCAGTTATAAATGAATAAGATCTGAAGATCTAATGTATAACATGGTGACTATAGTAGATAACACTATATTGTATAACTGAAATCTACTGAGAGTAGAACTTAAATGTTCTGAGAAGAAAAAGAAAGAAAAAGAAAGAAAGAAAGAAAGAAAAGAAAGAAAGAAAGGAAGGAAGGAACTCAGCTGGAGAGAAGGGAAGAGAAGGAAGGAAGGGAAAGGATGTGAAGGGAATGGGAGGGGAGGTGAAGGGAGGGAAGGGAAGGGAAGGGAAGAAAAAAGAAAGAAAGAAAGAGGGTCATCTGGGTGGCTCAGTCGGTTAAGCGTTGGACTCTTGATTTTCGCTCAGGTCATGATCTCAGGGTCATACTTGGGATTCTCTCTCTCCCTCTACCCCTCTCCCACTCTCTCTCTCAAAAGAAAAAAAGAAAGAGAGAGAGAGAAGAGAAGAAGAAAGAAAGGAAAAGGTAAATATATGAGGTAATGGATATGTTAATTAACTCGATGGGGGCGAATTCTTTCACAATGTATTCATATATCAGATCCAAAAAAAATGAAAAGATAAAATAAAAAACAAAACACTAAGGGTCAAACCTTAAGACTATAAAACTCCTTCTTGATTTAATTCCATTCTTTAAAATACATTTTCTTGGGCGCCTGGGTGGCTCAGTTGGTTGAGCGACTGCCTTCGGCTCAGGTCATGATCCTGGAGTCCCGGGATCGAGTCCCACATCGGGCTCCCTGCTCAGCAGGGAGTCTGCTTCTCCCTCTGACCCTCCCCCCTCTCATGTGCTCTCTCTCTCTCTCATTCTCTCTCTCAAATAAATAAATAAAATCTTTAAAAAAATAAATAAATAAAATAAAATACATTTTCTTTTTTTTATTAACATATAATGTATTACTTGTTTCAGGGGTATAGGTCTGTGACTCATCAGTCTTACACAATTCACAGTGCTCACCGTAGCACATACCCTCCCCAATGTCCATCACCCAGCCACCCCATCCCTCCCACCCCCCACCACTCCAGCAACCCTCAGTTTGTTTCCTGAGATTAAGAGTCTCTTATGGTTTGTCTCCCTCTCTGGTTTCATCTTGTTTCATTTTTTCCTCTCTTCCTCTATGATCCTCTGTCTTGTTTCTCAAATTCCTCATATCAGTGAGATCATATGATACTTGTCTTTCTCTGATTGACTTATTTCGCTTAGCATAATACCCTCTAGTTCCATCCACATTGTTGCAAATGGCAAGATGTCTTTTTTGATGGCTGCATAATATTCCATTGCACATATATACCACATCTTCTTTATCCATTCATCTGTTGATGGACATCTAGGCTCTTTCCATAGTTTGGCTATTGTGGACATTGCTGCTATAAAATTGTGGTGCATGTACCCCTTCAGATCACTACATTTGTATCTTTGGGGTAAATACCCAGTAGTACATAAAATTCATTTTCTTGATTGTAATAATTTTTTTATGAATTTCAACTTTTTTATCTAAAGAGTTGGTAAGTTGCAATGACATTGAATCATAGCTGGAGGACTTGGGTTCAACTAAAAGACGGCTAGGCAAAATAGTGAATAGTCTATTTGTCCCACTAACAAAACACAAATGATAACTTCTAGGTCCTTCCTATTGAGTTTTTTTTTTTTTTTTTTTTTTTAGAGAGAGTGTGCAAGCTGGGGTGGGGAGGGGCAGAGGGAGAAAGAGAATTCCAAGCAGCAAGCAGGCTCCACACCCAGTGACCCAGTGTGGAGCCCCACGCTGGGCTTGATCTCACAACCCTGAAGTCATGACATGAGCCAAAACCAAGAGTCGGTGGCTCAACTGACTGAGCCACCCAGGCGCCCTCTATTGAGTTTTTAATTTTTTTCTCAATGTGCTATAAGAGCACATTTTTTTTTTCTTTTAAAGATTTTATTTATTTATTTGACAGAGAGAGACATAGTGAGAAAGGGAGCACAAGCAGGGGGAGTGGGAGAGTGAGAAACAGCTTCCCACTGAGCAGGGAGACCAATGCGGGGCTCAATCCCAGGACCCTGGGATCATGACCTGAGCCGAAGGCAGACGCTTAACGACTGAGCCACCCAGGAGCTCCTCTATTGAGTTTTTTAATGAAATTCACAAAAAGTGAGAGGAAAAGATAGCCTCCACACATACAGAGCTAGAATTTCTTTAAATTCCAAGATTTTCAATTTAAGAAACGGGCTAACAAAATTAGAAATTTTATGGGAGAAAAGAATATCACATCTCTAAAATGACTGACTACCCTACATTTTCTTGAAAGTTATAGTCGTCTTGAAAGGCGCATATTTTCCCCTCATTTAGAAAAAGATAAAAATGTTTATCTTGATGTATAACATATTGCACTGAGAAATGAATTAAAAACTTTTCACAGCACATTAAAAAGTTTCATTTCTTAACAACAGATCTGATTCCACAAATATCATTTCTATGGCATAATTAATTTTCACTTAGTTTCTGTAACATAATTAACTGCTAGTGATTACACTCTGGCATTTTAAAGGAGTGCATTTCTGAAACATTTAATTAAGAAATAGATGCAACTTAATTTCTAATTGATCTTGTATAATGTTGGCAATTCATAATACATTCATACCCATAAAGAAGCTTTTGTGAAACCATATGAACTATAATATGCCCTGTGTCCCTATGAAAGATACATATTCTACTTCAACATCCAGAGAAAGGATTTTCATCTCCAAGATACACAAATCTACAGACATGATTTTACCACACAAAGAGAATTACCAGGGTAGTTCTAATAGTCAATATGGTAACCAGAAAGCTATACATAGATCATGTAGTTCAGCCTTTAATCCAGAAGTGTATCAGTGATTCAACAAATATTTACTAAGTCACTATGTGTTAAGCACCATGGACAATACAAATATGTTTAAGGCATGACCCCTGCCTTTAAATGCTTGAAGTCTAAGAGGGAAGACAAGAAATACAGCCATAAACCCAGTGGCATGCTGGAGTCAGCTCATATCAGCTTCTGAGAGCTGATTGCTAAGATTTCAAGAAATTTGACAAATTTGTTGAACACTACCATCATTTAAAATTTAATTATTTAAGCTCACAATTCCATTATATTAAAAACAAAAGCAATAAATACTCAAAACTCATCACTTTTTATTTTACTACATTTTACTATTATGTATATTCTTGAGAATTTTATGTCCTTAAGGACATAGGAATACTATATAACGGCGTGCAACCGTGTATCTTTTCCCAACCCCAAGTTCAGAGATGTCACATTGCTAGTTTGAAATTAGCCACCATAGGAATATTTATACCATGGAAAACAGCAAATATTATAAACCAACGACCTCCCCCACCCCCACTTCCCTGACCCTTACTGAATATTAAACATTTACCAGCATACAACTGCATAGGATAATTCACATTGCAAGCAGAACATGTTAAATTTCCATTGAATGGTTTATGGTTATAGGCGTCATAGGAGCTCAGAAAAAGGAGTGATAAATGATAGTATTCTAGCAAGCCCTAGAGATAAGAACAAGTCTTTTATAGAGGACTATGAAAATAAATTTGGCATGGATTTTATTAAACAAGAGAGGTTATGGCAGCTAATAATAAGCATGCCAAGTCGGCTTTTGAATGAATTAAGTGGCTTATTTCTTCCTAAAGAGTATCTTTACATTGGTGGGTTTAATTGTGTATTGGCAATCTCACATTGCAAAATAGAAATCAAAACCTTGTTCTGAACAATATTGACAAGCATCTAGAAGTTTTGTCTTCAGAACCCCCAGTATCCCTCTCTGGCTGCTGTGTCTTACATTTTTGCCTCTTGAAGGCTCTGACTCCCTCTGTGCCTTCTCAATGACCTCAATGAGGTCTCTGATCCTTCATTTCCCCCACTAGCTCCAATTTCATCAGCTCCCTCCTTGACTTCCTTCTCTCCCTCCCCACCTGGACTCCAGGTTTGTCATCTAAGCTCATATCTCACCAGCATTCTTCTTTGCCGTGCATCCCTCCTCTGCGTGCATCCCCATCCACCGTGCATCCCCTTCTGCCATGCACCAGTCAGCAGAATCCCAACCCTTCTGCTCAACAGAGCCCTTTGCCCAGGCTCCCAGACCTTTATGTCCTCATTTGTCCCTATCTGATTCCCTCAGACTATTCCCAGCTTCAGTTCTGTTCACTCTCCACAGATGTCCCATCTTACATGACCACAAAACCCTGAGGCCTTTGAAGTAATTCCCAACAGCCCAGGTCATTTGGAATTTTCCAAAGCCACACCTATCCTTGATCTTTCCTTTTTGTTTTAGAGGTTGAAACATCAAACCCTCCATCATTGGCCTCGCATTTTTTAAACTCCTTCCCCAGGATCTTGCTAATCTCAGTTTCTCCCACTCTCTCATTTCCACCTATAATACTCAAGTCTCTTCTGATGTGAGTAATGCTTTTCTTGACATATGATCTCCTTTGAACTATCATACTATACTTCTTCTGGAAAAAGTACTCTGCACTCACTGTCTCCACTACCTTGATATTACTTGTTCCCTCTATAATCCTCTCTCATATAGCCTTTCCCCCTTCTACTCTGTAGAAGAGACTCGCAAATTGGCCAATGTCTACATTGTAAAACTGACATAACATATCAGATAGCCTCGGGGCATTCAGCATTACTTATCTCACTCACTGAAACTCTGTTCTCTCATCTCTTGGGAAGCCAGAGTTTTCTCCTGGTATCTTACTATTCCTTTTCCTTGTGACTCCTCTTTTTGTGTCTGCTCCTTAGCCATGTTCTCTAGAGTACTCTCCTTAGCCAACTTTAATTCTCACTTTCTAGGCTCTTCTTGGGTGATGTTCCTCTTCTCTAGCATACTAACACTGATATGCTGATGAAACCCAAACTATTTTGAATTTTGGACTTGGTATACCTGCTCACCATCTCCACTTGGATATCTCATAGCCCCTCAAACTCATATGTGCATAACTGAACTTAACTCCCCCACCTCTTAATCTGTATATTTTATAGGATTTTTAATTTCTCTTGATCCATCAAATCATCCTAGGCAGAAATCTGGCAACCCCTTGTAACTCCTTCCTTTCCCTCAGTGGCCACAAACCACCAATCAATAAATTCATCTGTATTCTCTTACATAAACACTTGTTGAATCTGTCTTATCTTCTGTATCTCTATCCCCCTAGGCTATTACCTCCAACTGCTGTCTTACCTTAATTTTATCCCTGCCAAAACTATTGCCCATTAGTCTTCCAGAGTATTCTTATGAAGATGATATCCAACCACCTCAATACCTTTCATGTTTCTCCATCCCCTACCATAGCACTTCCATAGTCTGGTCCCACCAGCCTCTCCACCTTGTTCCTTTCACTGCCTTGTACTTAGGTTCCTATAACTCTGAGCCTGTGGCTGCTCCCTGGATACCCCATGTTGGGATTTTGTACATGTTTGGTACCTGAAATACTCTTCCCACTCTTCCTTTCCTTCTCTTCCTTCAACCTCCATAATCTTTTTTTATTTTGGAAAGAGGAAAATTTTTTGTTTTTAATTTTTTTCCAATTTTATTGAAGTATAATTGACCCCATAATCCTTCAAGGATCAGTTGATACCAACTCTAGGAAATTTTCCTAACCCTCTCCCAGTACCTCCTTTCTCAGCTGGGTTAGGTATCCTTCTTGTGCCTCAGTCTTTTTATTTATTATCTTTTAATTATGTTTAAGGGTGTGTCTTTACAAGACACCAAGCTTGTTGAGAGTTAGTAATATATCCAACATTGTCTAATTGTCCTATAACTTGAGGAATTTGATGACTCCAGAAGAAGCTCTAGAGTCTGAATTTTCATTTGTTTAGCAAATAGTTACTGATGAGTTACTACGTTTGAGACACTGTTCTATGTGCTGGGAATTTAAAGATGAATAAGACTAGGTCCTTTATCTTGTGGCTAATGAGGGAGAAAGCAAAGAGATTACCACAGAGGACGATAAATGTCATGAATAGATATTAGAGAAGTGTAAAAAGGAGCAGAAGAGAGTTCTTAGAACATCTTACATAAGATTTTGAAGGGAGAAAAATTGGAGAAGGCTTCCTGAAGAAGGTGTCATGCATGCTGAGTTTTGAAGACCTGGTAAGAGTTAGCCAGGCAAAGCAATTGCATAAGAGTGGATAAATAGCCACATTAAAGACCTGCAATTTACAAAGGTATGTAGGTGACAAAGAAAATAGTGAGTTCTAGAAATTCTAAGTGGCTCAATATGATTAGAGCACAGAAAGGGAGAAGGGTTGGGAAAGATGAGGAGGGACAAGGCAAACATGAAAAGGCCTGCATATCAGACTGAAGAGCTGGAATATTAATCTGAGAGCTCTATGAGCTATTGAATGCTTGGGCCAGGAGAATGGTCAATGAGGTGTTTTTGACGGACTGCCCTAGCAGCGAGGAGAACGGGTTGGGGAAGGAGGAGGCAGGTTGGAAAGGAGGAGATGACTGGGAAGATAGAGTAATAGTTCAGAAAGGAAATGAGGAGAGCTTGAACTTAACTGGTAGAAGTAAGAATGGAGAGAGAATAGATCCATGTATAATCTATAAGAATTGGTGACCTACCAGATGAGAGGAATAAAGAGAAGAATCTAAGTTTTATTTTTTCATTTGCAACAATATTTATTGCATATGTATTATATACCAAAAACTGTTCCAAGAATTGATAGAATGGTATGCAAAAAAGACCAACTCTCTCCTCTCCTAGAGCACATTGTCTAGTGGGAAAGACATAATCCAATAAATGATACAAATTGAGGAAATGAAGTAAGGTTATAGGATAAAGTGACCGGAGACAGTATTTTTGGTAGGATAGTCAGGAGAGACTGCTCTGGGGAGCTCACATTTGAGCAAAGAACTAAATGAAATGAAGAGCAAATCATGCAAAATCCAGAGGAAGTCTTAGAGCAGCAGAAGGCTGCTGGGCTTCTGGCTGGGAGGACTGTTTGCATGGCTGTGCTATTTACTAAGAGAGAATGGGAGTAAAGAAATAAGTTTACAAGGAAGCAAATGAGTTCTAATGTCACTTCTGCCACTTATTTGTTGGCCGAGTGGTCTTGGGCATGTTACTTGTCTGAACCTCAATAACCTTATTAATGAATGGGGATAATACTTTCTTATCTCCTGGACTTTTGTGCTGCTCGAATAAGCTGAGATGAGTGAAGGTCCCTTGAAAACTGTAAAATACTATAACAATTAAAAGGTTTATTATTTGCTTATAAACGTTTATGTTCTTTCACAAAGAATTGATTTTTAAAGAACACTTTGAGTTCTCTGTGCTGTCAAAGTCCATAATAATGACAATACTGGGGGAAAAGAAAGGCACTAATCTTTTCCTCAGGGAACAAGTTATGATGAGGCCCATATTCCTTTTTACCAAGCATTAAGATCTGTCAATCAAGTGGTGATTCTTGTGTTAGGTTTTAAATAAGATAGTAATCTTTTTTATCTCATTTAGATTGTATACCTTCTTTTTGTGAGGGAAAATATGTCCTTCAACTAGCAGGATTCTAGGCAAATCTAATTCCCTCCCCCTCCCCCCAGTGGAGTAACCTCAAGAGCAGGACTTAGTTGTTCACACTCTTCTTCTCTTATTTTATTCCTCTTTATGCTGCATCCCAATCCATTTTCCCATGTGTGTACAAACACACACCACACACACACACATACATGCACATGCACACACACACATACACACAGGCAACAGTTCTATTGGGTTTAATATATCTTTTTGTTTATACATTTCCTTAAAAATATATATTTGTATGTATTTTTAATTTATGTAATAGTATTATAGGGAATTTAAATTCCTACTCTGCACAGTGTTCCACAGATTTTGTACTTAGTAGTTGTAAATGCTTAGATTAGCTAGAAGGTTTTATTTTTTCAAACTAGCCAGTACTTTCTGGTCTTTGCTCTGTAAAGTATTTATTTTGCAAGAGTCAGGATTTTGTCTTTGAGCCCAATTCTGAGCTTCCTAGTATTTACCATAATGCCTGGAACATGGTTGATGATCCATTCAGCCTGAGGGAGTCAGGAGACAGAGGTAAAAATACTCAGACAGCCTCAGCAAATGGTGATCATCGATCTATTCAGTCAGATTCTGGCTGAGCTTTTCAACAATTTCCTTGGGCCACTCTTGTAAATGTAGAAGCTAAAGAGATTTCTCAAGTGATACAGTATAATAATGTTTTCCCGAACCGCTGGTGCCATTGGAGAGTCATCTCAATAGAAGGAGAGTCTGGTCCACTTCATCCCTAGATTCAACATATTCCTATTTCTGCAATTTCCTATAATGAGTCTTAAGTTGAGCCAGATGAAACTTCAATTATACTAATACATAATTGGCCAGCTGTTAAAATGGGAGCCAGCACAGTTCCCAAAAAGGCAGGAAAAAACTCCTCTCGAAAAAATTTCCATTTCAAACATGATTACCATTTTGGTTATAATTTTGTATGGTAATTTCACAAATGGAGTTTTGTACCAGCAAGGAAATGAACATCTGCAATTAATTATGCCATATAAAGCAGGTTGGCCTGTTGCAAGACATACATTGAACCTTTAACCCTTTGATAGCTTGGCAATTTCCCAGAGATGAGCAGCTAACTATTCAGCATTACTTTTTCTCAGTTACCCAATTTGGTGGCAGGTCATTATATTGGAAAGTGGATAGTACCCCTCAGCTGAATTGCTGTGGAGCCAGACAGAACTGGCTTCTGCCCTAGCACTCACTAGCCACCACCGGACACCATGCACACAATACCATTAGCTCTTCTTCATCTTTAGATGGGAATGAATATACCTACCTTACAGTCTTATAAAAAGTACCTAAGTTAACTCGTGTAAAGTGCCTGGCTTAATGCCTGGCACATAGTTAGTACTCAATAAATGTAGGTTTCTTTTTTGTTCCCTTCATAAAGATACTGAAATGCATCAGAAAAATGAATTTGAATACTGAGAACAGGTAGAGTGATTGCAGAGCTGTCCTGGTTTGGGCTTTGTGCTCCTGCATCTAGAGTAGGGGTAATAAAACCCCGTAGGCCAAATCCAGCAGGCCACCTTTTTTTGTAACATCTACAAACCAAAAATGATTTTTATATTTCCAGATTGTTGAACAAATCAAAAGAATAATCATATTTCATGACCCATGAAAGTTATATGAAATTCAAATTTCTTTGCTCATAAAGTTGTATGGAAACATAACCATGCTTGCTCATTTATGTATTATTTATGGTTGTTTTCATGCTACAGTGGCAGAATTGAGTAGTTGGGACAACTGAGCCTATATGGCAAAGTGTAAAATATTTATTATTTGGTTCCTTAAAGAAAAAGATTGCCAACTCCTGATCTAGAGGTTTCTGTTGGACTCTCCCTTGTCCCTTGGGAATGGGCACAGTATGGGTCAATGGTAGGTAATAGTACAGAGTGTGGACCACTTAAAAAAAAATACCTTAATGTGAGGCACTCTGAAATTTCTTACTTCACATCTTCAAGGAGAAAATAAAAATGCCTTCTTCCTCACTCCCTGCCTTCACTTCCACCAACTACCCCCACCTCCAAGGGGAGAAAAGACACTTGCTCAATGGCTCTTCTTTATCAATCACAGGATCCCCCCCCTCCCCCGAGTGCCTTCCTGTCTGGGCACCATCTTACATTCAGTAAACAGCCCTCCTCCTGTAACATGCACCTCACCCCAGTCACCCCTTTAATTTCCATCTGACTAACGTCTTCCCTCCCAGGCTTGCATTTGGGTGACAGCAACAGGGAAGCTGAGGTGAAGGACACTATCATTCAGTTAGTGCCTTTTGATAGTAGAGTGGGTTTTTATTGTTTTGAAAGAAATTGTCAGGAAATGTTTCCCTTTCAAAAGTGCTATTGTCTAAGGATGACCAGGGCAAACTTCAGAGGGAACTGCCCAGAATCAGTACATTTCTAATCTGTGACTCTGGAAAGGGGCATTGTCAATCAGGTATTCATTTCTTAAGGATATTCAAACAAATATTTATTGGGAGCCTTCAATGCTCAGAGTACCATGGTATCTACATTTTATTTTCTATGGAATGGACCATGTGGGCCTACCTTGTACATGAGACTAAGCCTGGTGCCATCATGCTATGGGTGGTGTTTAGGGGGCTCACTGATGCACCCTGGTCAACGAGGCAGCCCTCCCACCCCCTCTCACCCACCACCCCATCCTTGAGGAGGGAGCATGGTGTGGAGGACCTGGGCTCAAGTTTAAACACCAAACCAAATATTTCCCTGAATTGTAAGATATGAGTAGAAACACTCTTCACTCTTTAGTTATAAAATGCTATAGAACTACCAGCTGATATTATTATAATAGATTTCTCACAAAGTGTTGGTTTTTTAAAACACTGGTATGTTCCAGTTAGAGTAAGATAAACCTAGTAACAGAGTAAAAAAGCAATCTGTTAAAAAATATGCAGTTGAATATGTATATGTCTATTTTTTGAGTTTTTTCATCAATTGACATCAATTATAGCTTTAATAGTTGAAATAGTTTTATTTAAAGGTGCAGTTCATTCATCTGTAATCCATCTAATTCTGTAGGCCAGAAAAATAGAGTATAATTCTATTGGACAGCTATTTAAAACAAAAACAACAACAATTTAAATGCCAAGTATGTATAAGTCCCATTTCACATGCTGAGAAATTGAGAAAATGATAGATTTTTTTTTTTTTAAGATCAACTAACATGATATCAAATAGTTCTTTTCCTGCTATCTTGGGATTTCAGCTAATGCCCCATTCTCAAGAGAAGTATACTGAAACATCCTCAGAATTATTACAGAGTGGTCAGACCAGTCTCATGACCCTTCTGCCATCGTCCATCCCCAGCAAAGAGGGGACAACTAGCAATTCTAAAATAATTGAAAAGAAGGATCAAGGAACACAGCTGTGGGACTAATGGGGAATGTTGGGGTGATTCATCTGCCTTCTCTGGGTGGAAAGTGGAGGTTGGAGAGAGCTCCCCCTACCCCAAGCCAAGTGAGGACAGCTCCAGGAGAACCTGTGCCAGAAGAGCCTAAGGGGGGGGAAACATGCACATGACGACCACTACCTGCTTCCCCATTGGGAGTTTCTGAAGGCCTCAAGCTGGGTCACATTGTGACTTATGTGGCCTTGGGCACTTTGCCTTCATGGGTCCCTCCCACCATAATACTATCAATATTACATATTATTTTTGATATAACTTTAAATACTTCGATATTTTTTCTCTGTTTTAGAAAAAAGTCAATAGATTTTCATGGTTTCTGAAAATTTTATTTTTTTCTGATGTGAGAAAAAATTAAAACATTTCTCATGACCTCAAACTTACATTTTTTTCCTTCTGATTTTAAGAAAAATTGGAGCATTTTTGTAGGACCCTGAAAGTACCGTGAGCCCAAGGCACTGTGCCTTCTGTGCCTAATGGACACATTCCTCCCTTGCTGGAGGGACCCATGACAGTGGGGAGGGACTGCATTCACAAAGATACTGTTCCATGTGGTGAGCCTGTGTGAACTGTGTCCCATGAGACACAGTAGGTATCTTAACAGAAGCTGTGTTAATGGGAGCTGGCCCGAGAGGCTGAGCTATTGGTGCCAAGTGACGGAGTAAGAGGCCATGTTTGGAGACAAAGGTAGAAGAAAATTGTGCCATTCCTGGTTTGTAGCCCCATCAAGCTCAGCTCAGTCCGTCAGCTGGCTACAGTTACAAAGTGTGTCATTGGCAAAACTTGAAATGAGTCCCCAGTGAGAACATTCTACTTCTTCTCTAGGACATGCAAACATTTTCACAGTTCTAAATTCTGACTTTAGATTTATGTTACTACATTGAGGCTTCCTTTCATCAACTTTGAAAACAAAAAGAATGGGGAAATATTTTATGTACTGATTTGGAAAGATCTTCAAGATATAGTATTAAGTGAAAAAACAAGGAACAGAATGATATGTGCTGCCATGTGTGTTTAAAAGGAAAGGAAAGAACACACAGGTATCCAAAGGAAGAGGAGACGAAGGCCAGCTGCTTTCCTTCCCTCCCTTCCCACCCCCCAACCCCCCGGCTTCAGGGCCTGCTTACCTCCTGGTCTAGGGCTCCTTCTGGGTGCCCCCTTTCATAGCAACATGTCTCCTCCTTCACCCCATCTGGTCAGATGCAGTAATAGCTCTCAACTATTGCTAGTATCTGAGGGCAGTATTATTATTATTATCCCATTTGATAAATTAGGACACTGAGGCACAGTGATGAAGCCAGGATTTCAGTCTACACATTTTCACTTAAGCTCAGGCTCTTTTAAGTCCAGCACAGTGCTAATCATAGATATTAAATTAACACTCAAAGCCTATATACTAAAATTATATGATAGATGCCAAATGTTGTAGGGAAAATAACATGGTACCAGGAGAGAGAATAACACAAAAGACACTACTTCGTTAGTGGGGGCAGGAGGGTGGAGTCGAGGCAAGGCCTTTGTGAAAAGGTAGCATTTGAGCTGACACTCACAGGAAGATGGTTGCTAGAGGGGCTGGGATCAGGGACCAGCACATCTTGAGCCCCGTGCAGAGTCTCCTGAGGAGGGAGAGAGCTCAGTGCAGCCAGAAGGGAGGCTGACTAGAGCAGCATGACTGAAGCACAGCATGAGGGAAAAGAGGAAGGCATGGGGCAAGTCTGGAAAGGTGGTAGGGGCCGCTTAGGGCTGGGGGGGCCAAGCGGGCCAAATGAAGGAGCTCAGCTCCTCTTGGAGCGTCAGGAAGCCCTTGGAGAGAAGTGGTGTGCTCTAACTCAGGTTTTAGGAAGACCACCATGGCTGTAGCATAACAGCGGGATTTGAGGTGGGATGTGGACAGAAGAATGGACAATGGTGGAAGCTGAGAAGTTAGCAGTTTGTTGCAGAAGGTCTGGTGAGAGCAGATGGAGGCTTGAACCTTGACACTGCAGTGAGACTGGGAAGAAGTGGTCAGATTTCAGGTATATTTTAGAGGTCAAATTGACAGGACTGGACAGCAGGTGGGATGTGGGTGGTGGGAGAGGAGGACGTGTCCAAAGGCTTTCCTGGTATTGTGCATACCAAACAGATGCAGTTAGCCATCCAATATCATTTCTGGATTAAGAAGGATCAGTCTCTGGCCGATCACAACCCCAGGGGGGAGGACTGGATTTCCTGTTAAGCAGAAAGAGTACAAAGTGCTGTGTTAACATCACCACATTATGGAATAAGTAGACTCTGTTGGTCAGTGAGGATTTCATCATTACTTGTAATATTTTCTGTGGATAAGTAGATTTACAACCAGCTTAGAAATGAGCCTATTGAACATAACCTATATATAAGTTAGAATTAGTTGTAGAAAGAGAAATGTAGAAGCTTTACATCTAATTTGTGTTTCCCAGGCCTGTCAGAGAGTTCTCCATGCCAAGAGGAGCCAACACTTTCTGTTACTGTACAAAAGCAAACGTGATTGTCACTGGAGGTAAGGGGACCGTTCATGTTGTACAAAGATTCTCTACTTTGCCAATTGTGCCCTACTTGATTAATATAGTGATAGAGTGGTTTTCATAAAGTTACAGAGTTTTGCTCCCAGGGAAAACCTTTTAGAGCATTAAAAATTTCACATAAGGTTAAATTTGTCAGTCTTTTTCTTTGTGCCTTCTGGATCTGATGGCACACTTAGAAAGTTCTTCCCCGGCACCAGGATATGTGTTATAAATTCTTCTGTATCTTACTCTAACTTTTTTTATTGCTTTATATTTTACCTTTAGATCTTTAATCTCTCTAGAAGTTATTTTAACATGTGAGAGCATGAGATCCCAGCCCGGGGCCCCTTGTGTGGGCTTTAGAGGAGTCCTGGAGGCTCCTGCGGCCTATTGACCCTTGTGTGTCTATGTGCATTTTTCTGCAGAGATAGTCCAAAATGTTATCAAATCCTCAATGGGGTCCATGTTCAAAGAGGTCAAGGGCCAATGTTTTAGAGTTAGCAGGAAAGAGACCAAGGAGAGGACTTGAAGCATACTAGCATTTAAGGGTTAAGGAGGGTGGAACATAGGACGTGAGGTCATCTGTAGAGAGTATGATATAAGAAGCTCAAAGGGGAAGATGGAGGATGGAAATGTTCCTCAAGCCTCAGACTTGTCACCTATAATCCTGGGGTGCTAATACAGCAGGATGGCTTCAAGCCTGGGCTCTAAAGTCAGACTGTCTGGGTACAAATCCTGATTGTCTTTCTAGCAATGACCTTGGGCAGGTCATTTGATCCCTTTAAACTTCAATCTACTCTAAAGTGGGACTGATAATAGTACCGACTCATAAGATTGTTATAAGAATTAAGCAAATTTGAATAAAGTACTTAGCACACAATAAGTGCTCAATACAAATTTGCCAATAATAATACTAACAATAACAAAACCACACATACTTCATATGGTGGTGCTTAAGATTAATTGAGATAATGTATACCTGGCACATAGTAGATTGTCAATAAATATTAATTCAATCCATCTACGACACATAGGCAAAGTCATGTTGACAAAAGCGCAGAGGTTTTGTTGGAATAAAATGAAATCGGAGGTTCCAGTCAGGAGGCTGTTCCAGGAGTCACAAGTGAGGTGGTGAGGATCTGCATTATTGTAGGTGAAATGGAAAAAGAAAGGAAAGAGCCAATCCCGTGGGAAAGAAATTAGTCATAAAACCTGAAGCCAGAATGAAATTGGGATTAATAAGAGGGATCAATCAGCTCCGAGTTTGTAGGGGAAAATGGAAGAGTAGCAGCTGTATTGTTACCAGAGATCGGGAAGAAGGTGCTCACGTGGGAAAGAGAGCAAACTCATCTCAAGTGTGAACTTAAATGTCAAGTGTGATTAGACACCTGAGAGGATGCTCCTTTTGGTGATGACAAAAGACCTAGTTGGATCTAGGGGATGTGAGGGCCCCCAGGCTGGCTGCACGAGTGAGAACTCCCAGGGGCACCCCTAGATCAGAGTCACTTTCAACAAGGAGCATGTAGACTTGAACGATGTAAATGAGCGAAATAGAAACTCAAATAAACATCAAGAAAATGGCCTATACTGGAGATCTGAACTTTAGAAAGGGAAAGAGCAAACAAGATTTTTAAGAAGAAAGCTCTGTCATCCAAAAGATCAACAAATGTACCATTTGGTAAATGCTTCGAGCAAAAATATTTATTAAAAAAGCAAAAATGTTCAATGAGTATGAGCTACTAGTTCCTTCCATGTGAGATTTCTTCAAATTCCTTCCCCTAAAACACACACAGCTGCAACGTTTGGTTTTCTACCAAGAGTATCCTGCCTCGGCCCTGAAATGCCAATATTGTTAAGTACAGTTGACCCTTGAAAAACACAGTGGTTAGGGGCGCCAACCACCCACCACCACCACCAGCAGTAGAAAATCCACATGTAACTTTGAACTCCCACAAAACTTGACCACTAATAGCCTACTGTTGACTGGAAACCTTACAGATAACATAAACTATGGATTCACAAATATTTTGTATGTTCTATGTATTATATACTGTATTCTTACAATAAAGTAAGCTAGAGAGAAGAAAATGTTGTTAAGAAAGTCATAAGAGAGAAAAATATGATTTTACAGTTCTGTAGTGTATTTATTAAAAAAAAAAAAAATCTGCGTGTAAGTGGGTCCACACAGTTCAAACCCATGTTGTTCAAGGGTCAACTGTGTGAAGATAGCTACACTCTCACTTCACACCTGGGTAATCTCCCCTGAGGACATAGTTAAAATTTTTTTCAGTATATTGTGCATTTAAAGTTCATAATTGAAATTTGTGCTCAGGTTTGGGCCTTCGACAATACTTACTTAAAACTAGCTTTGGTTCGAATATTATTTTTTAAAAATTACATAGTAATCTACTGGAAAGTAAAACAAGTAAAAACAATGCACTAGAAGTTAGAAGAGGTGGCTTTAGTCATAGCCTGGCCATTAACCAACTGTATAATTTTCAACTACCACGTAATCTTCTGTTGCTTACTTTCTGTATCTGGTAAAATGAGGAAGTTGGACTACATACATTCCAAGACCCCTTGAGCTTAAAGAATCCCGATCTGTTGTTTAAAGAAATCCCTGTTCATAGGGAGATAAATTAAAATGTCCTTTGGAAAATTTGGAACCCAGTTTGCCAAATAGGGGTTACTCAGTATGTAGTCAGAGCTTTGTGTACTCAAAAAAATGAGGCATTAAAGGGCCACAGACTTCTAAATTTCAAGTAAGGACATCAAGGAAAGAAAGCAAAGCATATGGGTAAGAAGTCTGCAGAGTAGTATGTGGGAGTCATGGCTTAGACTGGGAGCAAGTTTCCTGGCACCTGGAATGATGATTCTAAGAACGAACAGGGATCCAAGTCTTTAAGCTGTGCTAACTGAGGTTATCCTTTAAAGAGCTCCGCACTGAAGTCTAGAACACATGAGGCAACAAATACTAAAATTACATGTTTTCAAAAAAAGGAGTGCCATGCTTATATTACAATTTCTTGATCCCCGTTGCCCTTTGCTGAACTGATGACTGTCTTGGCTTCTTCCTTGTGAGGGAAATGGCCCCGAGCACTTGTCAGGAGGAGGTGGGGGTGCTCCAGGGATGAGGGAAAGAGCACAGTGGTCCTCAGAGAGGAAGCAGGGAAACTGCCCCAGAATTGAATTGCAAGGGACGCTGCCCCCAGCAGGGCAGGTCTTCAGTTCCGTGTGGCCTTCTATCCTCCTTCAACTCAAACCCTCCACAGGAAACCCTCTGAGAAAGCAAAACGGCACAGTTAAAGTAAGATCTGATTTCTAAAATCCGATTGTTCTAAAAAGACAAGCTGTCACATTAATCTTAACCAACTCCTTTGAACAGCCCTTTGTTCTCACACAAAATACTTCAAAACATAAGAATTGACCAGCGCTCATATATTTTGTCATCTTAAGTATTTTAACCATTTCTGAGAAAAAATATGTGTTTGGTAATGTTCTGGGACTCAAATCACTTTAGTGTTTATGGATTAAGATATTTGACCCTCATGAACCTCAACAGTCATTATATTGTAAGATGGCCAGCTACAGCTTTGAAATCTTATTTTTCTGGCTCTCTTACAAAACAAAACATTTAGCAGGATGACAGACAAACAACTAATACTTTTCACCATGCAAAATTATTAAATTGTCACAGTTACAGAGCCTCTTTTAGTGGAAAATGCAATTCCTCAGTGACTAGAAACACGTTTTCCTCAGGAGAATACTCTTGTTGATTAGTGACTCAGCCAAGCACATTGCTAAATGTACTGTATGTACCAGCTGATGACTCAAAATATACTATGAAAGCAACTTTGTTAGGCATAGTTGAATGTGTGAAATATGCAGGGACATTTGATGAGCTTGAAAAAACAGAAGCTCCTGTTTGGGGGGTGGGGGGTGTGTAAAAAAAAGCCAAACCAGGACAAGGTACTTACCAAAACAAAACAAAACAAAACAAAACAAAATAAAATTGCAAACTTCCTGA
Organism: Phoca vitulina; assembly: GCF_004348235.1. Classification (NCBI taxonomy): domain Eukaryota; kingdom Metazoa; phylum Chordata; class Mammalia; order Carnivora; family Phocidae; genus Phoca; species Phoca vitulina. The sequence continues at coordinate 5,142,473 of NW_022589757.1, read as the reverse complement.
GCATTTGTTTTTAGCTCATTGCTATCTCTCTTGGCCAATTTAAGAGTTAAACTCCTACTTTGAAAAGTCCAGTGTATACAAACGGTTCTCTGCCATCCAAGATAATTTGGGGGCTCTGCATGCATCTGTTAATGTTTCAACAAATATTTCTTGCACAACTGCTATGGACTAGGCCTCATGAATCATAGAGGTCAGGTTACATTTTAACCTTCAAGAATTCAAAATTTAATGGTACAAATAGGACATGTTAATACACAGCTGTAATACAAAATGGAACATGAGTCAACAGATTCATAATCATAATAATAACAATGCAGATTAAACACTGTAGGCATTTAGAGCTTAGTATAATGTCCCTTTCTGATCATTCTGGCTCCAAAAAGCCACCACACAGACTCTGTGAGGATTCTATTGCTATCATCGGAAAGCAGGCAGAGCTGGAAGACCTCTGGTAGCAGACCAGAGGAGCCCTCTGTAAAATGGGGTTTCCTTCATAATGCACACTGGACAAAGCTCTTTGCCACATTTCTCACGTGGCAATCTTCTATTATATCCTTCTTCCTATGGCACGCAAGTCACAGATTTCTTTCTGGGGATAACCTGACCTCATCCAACAGGAGTGATAAAGTCCATTTCAAGGGGGCAGCCCGGCCATCCACCTGGGGGCCCAAGGCTCAGGTTCTGGACATGCTGGAGTAAGGTAAGACTTCTCAGCCTTTGCCAGAGAAAAGCAAATGCAAGCAAGATACTGCATTATCAGAATTACTCAGTATGAGTCATGTAACTGATAATCTGGAGTTTTTCTAATGACCTTTACAATTCCAGATTGCTCTCTATTCTCACTGTAGTAACCTCTCCCTCCCCAACACACAATCATAAAACTTTGGAGTGGGAAGAAATCTTGGGAGATCAAAATTTTACAGATAAGGAAATTGAGGTCCTAGAAAAGAGAATGATTTGCTTCAGCTCATCATATGACTAGTCAGCTGGTAGAACTGAGCTCCAGTCTGTCTCCTTTCTCCCAGCCCCTGCTCTTCCCTGCTGGACCACCGGGACCACCGTAATCTGGTTCACAGTGTCTCCCCTCCCTTTTCTCTCTGAGCTGAGCCAGCTCATCTCATCAAGAGTGAGGCATTTGGATCCACTGACTCACCAGCTGAGATAAGAGCTTGCTAAAGGAAAGAAATCCTATCTTTATATGTGGCTTTATCTGAATCCTGGTTAACAAAAAGGAAGAGAGAAACTAAAATAAATGGAAAATAACAAAGGAACAAGGATTTAACCCCTAATGAACCATAATATATCATTTATAGTATTAAGTCCTACCTTCAGATTTGAATTATTTTCTGCAAATACTTCCTTTCCCTCTATATCTTTCATGCTTGTCTTAGTGCCACCACTAGATTACAAACTCTCCAGAGCAGGGCCCATGTTTCATACATCTGTGTATCAGTTCCTCTCTGTCTCCCCTAAACTTTTTATAAAATGTGTTGCAAATGGCCCGGACTTAGAAGAAAAGAACAGAGTAGTAATAGTCAGCTCATACTCCAGGAACTGCTCAGATTATCCATGGATAATTATCCATTTAGTCTCACAATAAGGTTATTACATAAATTCTGGTCATCCCCATTATATATACAGATAAGGAAACCCAGACAGAGAAGGTGAGGTCATTTACTTAAAGCCATAAGGCTAGTGAGTGATAGAGCCAGGTTTCAAATCAAGGTAGACTTTCCCAAAATAAGTATTTTTTAAGCACTTCATGAGTCACTCTATTAGCCAACTCATTTACTTAACAAACATGTATTAAGCACTTGCTATTTGTCAAACACTGCTATAGATGAGAAATATAAGGCTCAACAGAAAATGAGTAAACAAATATTTACACAAACAACTATAATTGAATAGAGCTCATACTATAAACAAAATCTGAAGAAAACACCCTCAGAATGGGAAGAAGAAGACTTAACTCCATCTGAGGCTGGGGACACTGATCGGGGGCAGCCTTAGGAAGGAAATGTTGGAACTAAGTCCAAAAAGGTGTAAGTGTTGGTCTTCCGAAAAAAAAAAAAAAAGACTTTCAGTAGGGTCAGTGTCTAGATTTTTTTGTATCTTCAACATCTAGCAAAATGCCAAGTGTATAGTAATTTCTCAAGATATTTTTCTTCTTGTTAATAAGGATAACATGGAAATTTTAAATTTAAGAAAATATCCCACTTAAAAGAAAGAAAGAAACAAAGGAATGAAACAAAGAAACAAAGAAAGAAACTATCCCACTTACCCAATGACAACAGTACTTAAAATATCTTGGGTTCTGTCTTGGCCAGCTTAGGTTGCCATAACAAAATACCATAGGCTGGGTGGTTTAAACAACAGAAATTTATTTCTCACAGTTTTAGAGGTTGGAAGTCCAAGATCAAAGTGCCAGCATGGTCAATGTCGAGTGAGAGCTCTCTAGCTGGCCTGCAATGGCTATTTTCTCACTATATCCCCACAGGGAGAGAGAGTGAGGGGGCTCTCTGGTCTTTTCTTATAAGGACGCTAATCCCATCATTAGGGCTCAACTCGAATAACTTCATTTAAATCTAATTATCTCCCAAAGGCCCCATTTCCAAATACCATTACATTAGGGGTCAAGGCTTCAACATACGAATTTTGGGGAAAGAATTCTATCCATACCAGTTGCCGGAGAAATGGAAAGTAAGAGTCAGCTGTGCCCTGAGATTTTTCAGCCTGCCTTTACTAAGACTCCAGGCCCCGAGGACCTCTGGAATGAAAGAACTGGCCTTATTAAAGGAGTCACGCGAACATTCAACAAAGACTTGTTTTTGTTTGGATACGTGTTTTCACAGTCTTGTGCCACTGGATAGTTAAACCTCTGAGCTAGGATTCAGCGTCCCAAGATTGAAGTTATGGGAGTTCAATAAATATCTGAACTCCTACTGTGGGTTACACTCTTGAGGTAGTATAATAAAAAAGAAGTTCTGCTTTCAAGTGGATGGTACAGAAAATTGAATCATTAACTATAAAAGATGCCAGGGGCAAGGGGCACATAGGCAGGGGCTCTTAGTTTTAAAGAATATGAAGACATTCTGAAATATTCTTGGAGGTACAGTCATGCTACGATTTGAAGAATGGTTTGGAATACTCAAAGGGGAGAAAGAAAAAGGTAAAGAAAATACTCTGTTCCCTTTTTTCATGAAACCAGACAAAATAATCAGAGAATTATGAAAACATCTGTGTCTATCACATTTCCCTGGGTTATGAATATCCAATTGGCAAGTCACCTAATTCTCCTGCATAACTGACTGGCTCTTGCAGTGTGTGTAAGTATATTTCCATAACAAGTCCAATATATATCAGCAAATTCATCCTGTGGGCCACAAAATATATGTTACCTGATTAACTAACATGGCCTCTTTGAATTTTGGATTTTATTAATACATAAATTGTAACTTTATAACTTAGGTTATATATAAATTATAACTTAGGCTATAATGCTATTATATAATCTTTTTTTCCTGGTGCCCTGAAGATCCTGGGTAATAAATAAGATGCTCGAGAATGCACCATATATTCCTAATGTATACCATTTTCTTATATGTGATTCTGGACAAATCATATTTAAATCATTAAATTAAAGTAAAGTACAGTAAATCATTTAATTAAAAATCACTTAATCTTAGGGGTGCCTGGGTAACTTAGTCGGTTGAGCCTCCAACTCTTGATTTCAGCTCAGGTCATGATCTTGGGGTCCTGAGATTGAGCCCTGCGTCGGGCTCCTCGCTCAGTGGGGAGTCTGCTTGAGATTCTCTCTCTCCCTCTCTCTGCCTCTCTCCCCGCTTACCTGTGTGCTCTCTTCTCTAAATAAATTAATAAATCTTTAAAAAAAAATTTAGGTTTAAGTTGCTTTTTTGAAAAAACAATTAGACTATCTATGACTATGCATTAGTTCAGGTAACGCTAGCTACTGTAACAAACCTCAAAATGTGTAATGAATCAAACAAAATGGAAATGTATTTCTTCTTAGTCATGTTAAATCTAAATCGATTCTCTTAGTTTACTGGCTGAAAGTCAGTAATCTGACCACATCTAACAGCAAAGGACTCTGGGAAATGTAGTCTAGCTGTGCACCCAGTAAGAGACAATAAGGGTGTGGTGAACAACTAGCCAGTCTTTACCATAAAACTGGATGTGTGTGTGTGTGTGTGTGCATATGACAATAAAATTTTATTAAATTTTAATTTTTACTATCACCAGAATTCTAATAGACCATGGGTAAAGGATATGATCAAACAATTCACAGGAGGAGATACAATTAGCAGATATACATGGGAGAAAATACTCAGCAGCATCAGCTGTCATATAAATTAAATAAAAACAAAGTGTCATTTTAGACATTAATATAGCAAATATTTTAAATCATGATAATATCCATGTGCTGGCCAGAATTTGATGAAGCTGGTATAATCATATATAGTTGATGGTCTTGGCATTTGGTACAACCATTTTGGAAAGCAACCTAACAATATGGGAATTTATCCTCAGTGTATATGTCCAAAAGAAGAAAAAGAAAAAAAACACATGAGTAACTATTTATTGCAGTGTTGTTGAATAAAATGAAAAACTAGAATTAGCAGGAACATTTATTGACAGACAAATGGTAGGAAATTTTGATGTAGCAACCAAAATGATAATTATGAAGGTGTGAGCCTGTGACCTTCCATAAATGCAAAAAAAAGATGGTCATGTATACTAATTTTATTATTTTAGTTATATTGGATATATAAAATTTGTATTCTAAAAAAGGTACAAATTTCCAGTTAGGAGATGAGTAAGTTCTGGGGATGTAATATACACGTGGTGACTACAGTTAACAGTATTGTATTTATAATTGAAAGTTATGAAGAGAGCAAATCTTACAAGTTCTCATGATAAGAAAAAAAGGTAACCCTGAGGTGATGCATATGTTAACTAACCTTACTGAAGTAATCACTTTGCAATATATGCTTATCCTTGTGCAGGGGCCATGCTATCTTCTCTGTATCATTCCAATTTTAGTATATGTGCTGCCCAAATGAGCACTATATATATTTTTTAAAGATTTTATTTATTTATTCATGAGAGAGAGAGAGGGAGGCTGAGTGAGAGGGAGAAGCAGGCTCTCCATGGAGCAGGGAACCCAATGCGGCACTTGATCCCAGGACCCTGGGATCATGACCTGAGCCGAAGGCAGATGCTTAACCTACTGAGCCACCCAGGTGCCCCACGAGCACTATACTTATATGAAATAATCATGTTGCACACCTTAAACTCACACAATCAATTATATCTCGATAAAGCTGGAAAAAACCAAAAGTGACTTGCCCTGCAAACCCCACATATAATAACAAAGTGACAAATCCGTTCTACAAAACTTTGATTTGGTCTGTCTCTCTCTGCTCGAAATAGCATGCTGTGACTTCTCTGTAAAAATACATTTTAAGGAACCTTGATTTTTTGTATTTTGGCAATATTTATAATATATTTTAATGGGTATATCAAAGATAAGTTAGTGATAGTGATTTTTTTTGTTGAGAAATGGTAATCTAAACACCTACTGAAAATAATTCAAAGTATTTAAATATGAATGGAAAAGTGTTTTTCTTAACTCCGAAAAGAAAAAGTTTGTTTGTAAGAAAGAGGGGGAAAAAAGTGAACAGTGATTACCTGTAGGGAGTGGAAGTACGGATTCTGAGGGGAAAGAAGACATTTTTGACAAAAATTATACCCTTCCATATTGTTTAAATATTTTACCGTGTATCCGTATGATTTTAACAATTAAAAAAATAGTATGTATGCTATGGTAGTAACTACGTGTAAATTATATCGGCTTATGGATATGTGCTCGAAGGGAAGATGGAGACAGTTGATTTGTTATAATGGTAGAGATTATGTGCAATTTTCCTCTTCCTCTGAATGTGAAAACAAAAGAACAGCTGTCTAAAATACTTTGGGAAGTAAATAAAATATAAATAGTACATTAATGTATGAATGAGTGGGAAAGTACTGAAACAAGAAAGGGATTGATAAAATATTTATAAGAATTCACATTTGTGTGTGTAAATACAATTATTTCCAAATAGCCTTGACAGGAGGAAGTGGCTCCAAAGCAAGTCAATCCTAGAGGGCATCCTGGAAGAGGCAGACTGTGATTTGATATTAGAAGGATGATAAGGATATGACTGAGAGGGACTCTTTAAATTTTGACCAGCTGTATCCCTGAGAAGACAAATAACCCCCCCCCCCCCGTCGTCCCTTTCAGGAGATGACAAGGTGCTGCGGTTGTGGCACCCAAACATCAGCACCAAGCCAGTGGGGAAACTTGTGGGGCACATGTTCAGCATCACGGAGATCGTAACAAACGAGAAAGATCAACACGTCATCAGCCTCTCCTCTGCAAAGGTAACAGAATACAACATAAATGAAACCAACTGCATTTTCCCCTAAGGTCAACAGATTTTCCTATTTCGAATAGGAAAATCTAGAACACATACACAGTTTTTGACTGAAATAGCTGTTATCACTGAGAAAAATATTGTCAGTGTGAAGAAGGAAATGATGAGCCACTGTTCCTGCTGGGTTTCTGCTGACGAGGGTGCATGGAAGAACACGTTTGAAGACAGGCGTCAGGAAAGCAGCGCTGGGAAGGAGCCAATGTGGCCCTCCCATGGCAGACGGGACATTTTGGGCAAAGACAGAAAGAGTGAGGCTTCTGTTATAGTGGTTGTCATTAAACAGTGTTTTAAATTTCTAACCAATATACTCAAGAAAAAATGAGTTACGAATATTAGATATGAAGAGACTGAATCATTGTATTTGCAAATAATGTGATTGTCTCCTTGAAAAATTCAGAAAGATCAGCTTAAATTTTTAAAAATTGAAGTACAGTTGACACACAAAATCGGCTTGAAATTTCAAGAGCAGATAAGTCAGTAAGGTGGCTCGTGACAATAGCAATTTCTAAAAAAATAAATAAATTTCTACATAAGAGCAGTAACCACATTGGTTAAAGAGACAGCACTCACAAGAGCAAAAAGTCTGAAATACCTAGAAATAATCTTGATAAGCAATACTCACTATTAATATTAAGATAACTATGAAATTTTTCTGAGGCACTTTTATTTAAGAGCATGAACAGAGGGATATGCTGTGTTTCTGCATGCGACTATGGTACGGTAAAAGGTATTCTCCATCAAATTAAGCTATTTTTAATGCTATTATTTTTTAATGCTATTCATGATTATTTAAGTATCAGTTTGCCAAGTTTAGTGTTAATGTAAAAATACTGACATACAAGAATAGCTTAGAAACTGGAAAATATCACTATAAGCTGGCATTTTTTCTCCCTCTCAGATACTAACACATATCCTAAAACTGCAATAAATAAAACAGAGTCGATGCAGAACTAGTTAAGACACATCCATGAGAAAAGAGAAAAAGCAAGAATGAGTTCATGTATGTATGGGAGTTTGCATATAATAAAAGTAGGACTACAAATCTGTGAGCAATGATGGTTTGTTCATTAAATGTTGGGAAAAGTGATTAACCATATAAGGAAAAAATATGTAATCAGATGATCATTTCATAATAAACCACAAAATACATCCCATATATGTTAAAGATCTTAAATGTAAAATACAAAAACATAGAAGTTCTGGAATTTTCCATAAGAAAATACAGGTGAATATTCATATAGCCTTTGAGTAATTCCTAAGCATCATACCTGTGGCTAAAGGAAAAATAAATATGACTACGTAAACATTCAAACTTTCTGTGAATTATAATAATAATTAACATTTATTGGGGCACCTGTGTGGCTCAGTCTGTTGAACATCTTTCTCTTGGTTTCGGCTCAGGTTATGATCTCAGGGTCCTGGATCCTCACGCTCAGCTGGGTCCCAAGTCAGCTTGGGATTCTCTCCCTCTGCCCCTTCCCCCACTCATGCACGCACGTAAGCTCTCTCCCTCTCTAAAATAAATAAATAAAATCTTTAAAAAAAAAAAATTACCATTTATCAAGTGTTCACCAAGTGCCAGGCACTGTGGCCCATATTTTACATACTCAAACTCACTTGATGCTAATAACAACCCTATAAAATAATTATCACAGTTTTGCATATGTAAAGGCAAATGAGACCTAAGTAACCTGCATAAGGTCGCATAGCTACCTGGTGGCTAAATGTAGCATTCATCATCTCAAAGAAAGAAAGAAAGAAAGAAAGGGAGGAAGGGAGGGAGGGAAGAAAGAAAGAATGGAAGGGAGGGAGGGAGGAAAGGAGGGAGGGAGGGAGTGAGGAAGGGAGGAAAGGAGGGAGGGAGGGAGTGAGGAAGGGAGGGAGTGAGGGAGTGAGGGAGGAAGGAAGGAAGGAAAGAAAGAGAGAGAAAGAAAAGAGAGAGAAAGAAAGAAAGAAAAAAGAAAAGAAAGAAAAAAGAAAAGAAAAGAAAAAAAAGAAAAAAAAGAAGAAAAGAGTTTCTCCTTGTGTTAGGAACCCTTAGGATCTTAGGATCTACTCTCTTCACAACTTCCCTACACACCACACATCAGTGTCAGCTACAGTCACCGTGCTGTATGTGACATCCCCAGTGGTTACTTATCTTGTACCTGGAAGTTTGTATCTTGTGACCCCCTTCCCCCAATTCCCCCTCCCCTCCATTCAGTAAGTTACGATATATCTTTTCACATAATAGAAATATCATACTGACTTTCAACATTATATAGATGAACAATAATGTGAAAATATCTAAACATTATTTGAAATATAGTGAAACAGTATGTAAGAAACTAAACCATTTTATTTTTTTAAAGACTTATTTATTTATTTGAGTGGAGGGAAGGGCAGAGGGAGAGGGAGAGAAAGAATCTCAAGCATACTCCCTGCTTAGCATGGAGCCCAATGTGGAGCTCGATCTCACAACCTGGAGATCGTGACCTGAACCAAAATCAAGATTTGGATGCTTAACCGGCTGAGCCACTTTGACGCCCTGAAATTAACCCATTTTAAAGTATATCTTTGACTAGCCTATATTACCAGAGGAGATTAACAAGATGCTAGTGTTTACCTGGGTGCAAGACTGTGGATGAATTAAAAATTTTTTTTCTTTTTTGTGTTTTTTTTTCTTTTCTTTTCTTATCTATTTCTTACAGTAAATAAGCATTGCTTTTATAATAAGGAAACTATTTTTAATTTTAATTAAGTTACAAAGAAATTTTAACGGTACTGGAAAGACAATGAAGGTTTTGAGGCACTAAAATTAAACCACGTTATGAATTGAGAACTGAGGACCCCTCTAGAGAAATTAAAGAAAACAAAGATATCTTTCTAGCAAACATTTAGGCCACTCATGCCCAGAGGTGAACAGACACAAGACATTAGCTTTCCAATTTCTTGTAAATGTAGCAGGTGTATTAACATGATGCTCATACAACCATCACAGCAACTCCAGTTGGCAAATTATTTATATCTTTCCACACGTTTTCCTCATGTGTCAAATGTAGTTTTGCCTCCAGGGTTGTTATAAAGATTAAATGAGCTCATCATTTATTTTTTGAGCATCTCTTATGTGACAGGTGCTTCTGGGTTCCAGAGAGGGAACACTGAATGAGGCACTTGTCACAGGAAGTTTCCAATCTAGGAGAAGAGAGAGACAAACAAAGTAGCAAATAAAGTGGAAGACAGCAGGCTAAGTATTATAATGAACAGAAAACAAGAAAATGTGCTGTGACTGCAAATTGCCTCTGAGGAGGTGAAATGAAAGCAGAAACCTGAATGACCCAAGTCCCCGGCCCTGCAAAGATCCAGGAAACAAGCAACTGAGGCAGAAAGAACAGCAAACTAGGCACATACATTTTTTTGGCTGAAGCTATTAATAGTCATCCCTATTAGTATCATTAATTACAGCAAAAATAACAGAGGGTTTTACACATTTAACATTCCTTCAAATTTCTTCATAAACTAGCTTTCATCACTTCAAGCTTTTAATAAATTGTCGGCCAGTCACGTGGCTACTATGCCTTTTGTGAAGCCCTTAAAGCAAATTTCATCCTTCCTCCTGGTTCTGCAGACCTTCCACCCGGATATTCTTTACGTCTGCAACTGCTAACCCTGTATTTCCAGTCACAGGGCTCAAGCATTTCACCACAGTACCACACAGCTACTGTCCCCGAAGAGCTGACCAGCACTGACAGACCCTGGGAGAAAGAAAGACTTCCTTTCCTTTCCTTAATAAAACCGACAGGAACCATGGCTGGCAACTTTCTCAAGCACAAGTCTAGATAGCAAAGGTTATTTTTCTTCTTTCTGCTGAGGAGAGAAATGTAACATGCTTTGATGACTTCTAACAGATTGCAAATGGGTTAACAGTTGCATTTATTTATTTATTTATTTATTTATTTATTTATTTATTTCTAATTTAATGTTCACTCTGGAAGTGACACGACGGAACCTGAGAAAGGGCGCAGCTTCACTAGGCCGGGAGTGTGCCCTAGAACAAGAAGCAGTGTCCTGAAATGAGGTGCCAGGTGAATAACGTCAGAGCAAGCCAGAGAGGTTGCCAACCTGGCCTGCAGACTGGCTGGATGTCTTCCTATTGATGACCATGTCTAAGATACTCTCCTAAGTGAAGGTGATGCTGTTGTCTTGCTCCCAGGCAGCATGGCTAAGAGAACAACCTCGAAAATTGGGCAAACCTAAGCTGAAGTCTGACTCTGAGGGTTACAGGTAGTGACCCTGAATGAGTTATTTGAGATCGCTGAGGAGGTTAACAGAGTACCTTCCTCCTAGGGTTGATGTGAAGATGAAAGGAGATTAGCAAGCGAGCACACAACACAGTGCCTGGTATGTAACCAGTCCTCAATAAACGTCAGCAGTTATCAGAAAAGCAGGTGCTCTCCACTCTCCATAGTGGGGACAGGACTTGTGTTGATCTATCTGCGTTGGTACCGAACCTCCTTTGTGGCCACACAGGTGTAGATTATGGGTGTGGTTTGTGGCATTGGATAGGGGGAGGCTTTCCAAAACCCCATGCTTCCGATGCTACTCAATTATTTATTTATTTATTTATTTATTTATTTATTTATTTTTATTTATCTATCTATTTTTATTTAAATTCAAGTTAGCTAACATATAGTGTAGTACTGGTTTTCAGGAGTAGAATTTAGTGATTCATCATTTACATAGAACACCGAGTGCTCATCCCAACAAGTGCCCTCCTTAATGCCCATCACCCATTTAGCCCACCCCCCACCTCCCCTCCAACAATCCTGTTTGTTCTCTGTATTAAAGAGTCTCTTATAGTTTGCCATTCAGTCATTTAAATTCGTCTCGTGCTGAGTACCCGTCCAGTCTACATGGCAGTTAAACACAATCTCTACTCTCCCTGAGCCCCTGACGCAACTCCGCACCCTCCACAAGCTACCTTGTCTTCTACTGAGCTGAGAATGCTGAGGTAGCTTCATTAACTTCCATATTTTCCACCTCAAAATATTTCTGTGTTTTTCTGTATTTTTTGCTACTCTCTTTTCTTTTCCTCCCTCCCAAGGACAAGCATTTCTCTTGCTTCCTAAATCGAATCCCTGCTGTCATTCTCCTAGTCGAATACTGCCCCATCCAGAATCTTCTTTCATCAACCAGCATCTCTCTTCTTGTTATGTTCAATGTCCCTATCTTCAAGGTTCCTTGAAGGATCATTTGGTTCTTATTTATCCTTTACAAAATTTCTGCTTATCTACAACTGATTTTCCTCTTCAAATCTCCTTTTCCTGACTTCTGATCTTCCTCCAGCAGTTAATGATATCATTTGTTTCCCACTGAACCATGACGAACTTCAAAGTCACTTTTAAACCTTCTGCTTCCCCAATCCCATTCACTGGCCAGTCTCCAAGTGTCTGAAACATTTCTCATATCTGGCACCTCATTCTTGTTTCCACATTATGATCTTAGTTCAGACCCGTTGACAGGCTCCCAGTTGAAGGAGACACATTAGAAGGCATTCATGGTCCTCCTACTTCAGTCTCTCTCATCTCCCCACCACCCAAATATTACACTGTCATGTTAATCATCCTCTTACCCACTTATAACCTTGTGAGTACCTTCTTACATATCTTCAAAGGCACCCCTAGCCTTATAAATGAAGTTCAAATTCTCTTTTCTAGTGTTTAAGGTTCTCCATGGTCAGGAACCAGATACCTTTTTAGTTTTGTTGCTACTTATTTGTCTTCAGATAGTCTAAACTTCACCCAGCTCTTCCCCAAAGTCTTCATGTTTTCCTGCCTTTGTCTGCAATCACTCTTGTTCCATACCCAGCTATTCTAGCCATCCTTTAAATCTCAGTGAAATATCACGTCCTCCATGAAGACTTCACCAAGAGAAAAATGGAGTTCGTCTCTCTTTGGTGAATAAGAAATGTGGGTACTTGAAATAGACCAAGGGATAGGAAGAAAAGCTGACCCTTTAAAATATATTTCCTTTTAGTTGTAAAAATCAGAACCATTTTCTGGCTTTAGCTCTTTATGCTTTCTTTTTGTATGGGATTATTGAAACCAAATTCCAGTTGTTGTTTTTTTTTTTTTCTTCTTATTTTTTGGATAACTGGAAGCATCCATGATCGAAAGCCTGATTTTACTACTCCCAGCATTTTGCCATCTTCTGTCCTTGCTTCGCTGCTTGAGACATTCCATTTTGGGTAAACTGTGATTTGAAATATCCTCAAGAGTAAGAGTTACTTGTCTCAGATCTTTCCTCAGAATGACTGTCAGGAAATTTTCTGGGGAAGATCAATATATGTTAGGAACCTTCAGCTAACAAAATGTAAGTGACCAACTGTGAAGAAAAAGTATACACTAAGAGAAGAGAGGTGAGGGCATATGCTTTGGGATTCACACTCAACTTGAAGAGTCTGAAGCAAAAAAAGTAAGCTTTTTGCTTATGTACAAGCCTTGTTTTCCTTCAGTCTGTAACCTCAGGACAGCTCACTGACCGTCTTCAAAAGAAGACCCTGTTGATGGTTCTGAGCCATGGGAGCTGATGTGCCTACAAAGACATTGGGGAACCAGCCCCTACATGAAGTTTCCTTTTGTTTGTGGCTATCGTTCTCTAGTTATATAATCTAGGACACTTTGCTGTCATTGCACATTTGCTTAGATGAGCCATGATGTTTCTGAGTTTTGCCCTGTGGGACTATTTCCTCTTGTCCCCACCCCCATTCCCATCAGCTTTCAGGATCCTCAGACCCCTTGCACAAATACACACACACATTTGCATGTACACACATACATATCCACTACAGTCTACTTAAAGTAACTATCTGGGTATATTGTTGACATTAGAAAGAATGAAGTAAATTTAAGTAGTTAAATGTGCCCTCACATAGATGTAAGCTCTTTCTATATGTGACCTCATTTAATGTTTGTGACAACTGCATGAGATAGGTTCTGGTATAATTTCCATTACAAATATAAAAACTAAGGCTCAGAGATGTTTAGTGATTTGCCCAAGGTCACAGAGCTAGTAAGTGGTGAAGGAGGATTTAACTGAGCTTGTCTGCCTCCAGAGGCAGAATTACCAACAGTGATTAACCTACAAAGTAGAAGCTGAGAGCCCAGAAGGAGGGGGGAGGTGGGAAAAGGGGACTTTGGTTTTTGTACTGTTTGAAATTATCTACTAGACACATCTAATAACTTAGTAATTAAAAAGTTAATTTTTCAAAGGCATGCTGGCTGGCTTCATTTCATTTCTGTTTGCCAGTTATCACACAGGAAAAATGTGAGAACCAGATAACAAAATTAACCATTTTAGTTTCACAGAGCAAAAATTTTTTTCTTCTTGTTATTTGTAAGAGCTTAAAAAATGCATTTTTGCATTGAATTCCTACACAAGTAACATTGAATGCCTATCATTTGTACTGTGCTGTTTTTATATGTATCTATTTTAAAATATAATATTTGTCTATAATACTACATCAACCCTCAAAAGAGTCATAATATTGGATATCTTCAGGCTTTTCCAATGTAAAATCATGTAGCCCTAATTTGATTCATTTGGGGTCAAAAATCTAATTAACTTCTTGTAGTCATTGGGTAAAATTCAGAAGGCCGGCAAAATCCCAGCTTCCCTTGACAAATCAGAAATGCTGAATTCCCCATGTCCTTCCTTCTATCTAAATGATAGTGCAATTCTTAAGATTCTGCCAATACAAGTTTTAGCACAGTGTTCAAACTTCCGCTCAAATAACTCTTATAATGCATGATAATTATTTGTTGTTGTATCTACTCTCCTGACCACATGAAGGTCTGTTCAAGAACAGCTGTTAATGTGCTTCTGCTGAACTTTTGCTTCTGTAGCACCTAGCTCGGAGTTCCAGAATTATTTGCTGTATAAGGAATTATGCATGTCATGTTAGTTTTGCACCTTTTTATAATCCTTTTTTATGCATCTCAGGCCAACTCCTACACATCAGATATTTTGCTCTAGGTCACTCTCTGATAAATACCCATCAAGAAAAAGAAATCCTTTATTTATTCTTTTAAAAAGATTTTATTTATTTATTTGAGAGAGAGAGAGTACAGGGGCAGTGGAGGGCAGAGGGAGAGGGAGAAGCAGACTCCCCACTGAGCAGGAAGCCTGATGTGGGACTCGATCCCCAGGACCCTGAGATCATGACCTGAGCCAAAGGCAGATGCTTAACTGACTGAGCCACCTAGGTGCTCCCAAAAAAGAGCACTTTATTAATGCATTTGGATAGTAGCAATTGGTACTGAGTTTGCAAGAAAAGCCAGGAAACCTGGTTGAATCAAAACGATCCTCACTCCTGGCACATATACATGTAGAGTTTTCAAACTTTTTTACTTCATCATTATTTATTAATTATTCCTCACAAAAAAAGCTTCAGGGGAGGGCTTTCTATTGTCCTTGTCTTTGATATTTGGGGATTAGTAACTTTATCCTCAAAGCCTTGTAGCCTTGCAGTTGAATTTTTCCCAATGTTTAAAAAAAACAATCTTTCCACCTCACTCCTGCATTCTCAATTTTTTTGGAAATCATTATTTTCTGCTACTAGGAGGTGAATATTTTTTGTAATTTCAGTGTTACACACATACGTAGTATTTAATTTATAATTTACAAACACTCCATTGTGCAGCCAGAGCTTCCTTAGTGGAAGCCACTTGTCCTCTCAGATTTTCTTTCTTTTTTTTTTTTTTAATTTTTATTTATTTGACAGAGAGAGAGACAGCGAGAGAGGAAACACAAGCAGGGGGAGTAGGAGAGGGAGAAGCAGGCTTCCCGTGGAGCAGGGACCCCAATGCGGGGCTCGATCCCAGGACCCTGGGATCATGACCTGAGCCGAAGGCAGATGCTTAATGACTGAGCCACCCAGGCACCCCTCAGATTTTCTTTCTATAGCAACTCTGTCTCTCAGAAACGTTGGGCCTTTCCTAATCCCCGCCAGGCCTGACCTGGCTCCACTCTGTCTCTCAGGCTTTGAAGCACTAATACAGACCACAGGAACACTGTCAACCCCTGAAGGAAATGAGTAGGGAAGAGGACTGGAATCAGCACAGCCTAATTAATAACCCTACTCCTCTTTCCTCCAAAGTAGCTAACGTATTAAGACCACCTAAAAACAGAGTCAGTAAATTATGTTTGCTGATGCTGTCCCATTTATTAATTGATTTATCCAGTTACAGTGTGAGTTCTGACTGTCTATGCAGTGCTGCACCTCTGTAAATTCCTACAAGGTCCTGGACCAAGACAGAGAATAGCAAACGAGCAGACCCAAATCCAGCTAAATAACCATCCTAACTCAAGAGAACACATAAGACACTGGGGAAACAAACAGCACGTGGTTCCTCTCTCAAGCCAGTTATAGTTTAGTAGAGAAGGCCCCTTAGCAAATCATCATATGACAGTTGCCAATTGCTATTCATGTAGACAGGTATTATGGGCATCTATAGGGGGGGGATATCTAAATTAGAAGGGTGACCAATGGAAGTTGTCCAAAGAAGATGAGTTTTTGAATTAAAAATAGAGCTACCCTATGACCCAGCATTTGCCCTACTGGGTATTTACCCCAAAGACACAGATGTAGTGAAAAGAAGGGCCATATGCACCCCAATGTTCATAGCAGCAATGTCCACAATAGCCAAACTGTGGAAAGAGCCAAGATGTCCTTCAACAGATGAATGGATAAAGAAGATGTGGTCCATATATACAATGGAATATTACTCAGCTATCAGAAAGGATGAATACCCAACTTTTACATCAACATGATTGGGACTGGAGGAGATTATGCTAATTGAAATAAGTCAAGCAGATAAAGTCAATTATCATATGGTTTCACTTATTTGTGGAACATAAGGAAGAGACTACGGGCTCTGAGAAACAAACTGAGGGTTTTAGAGGGGAGGGGGGTGGGGGGATGGGTTAGTCCGGTGATGGGTATTAAGGAGGGCACGTACTGCATGGAGCACTGGGTGTTATATGAAAACAATGAATTGTGGATCATTACGTCAAAAACTAATGATGTATTGTATGGTGACTAACATAACATAATAAAATAAAATTAAAAAAATAAAAATAAAAGAATTTTAAAAAAGAAAAATAAGATGAGTTTTTGGAATTTTTTAACTTGGAACAAGTACTATGTTTTTATACCATTAGTACATATATAGGTGTCCTTAAACTGTATATAGTCTTATTTTGCATGTTTCAATATTCTCTATGAATAAATCCTACTGAAGTTTCTTTCCCCCCCCCCAAACACTATATTTTGAGATTTATCCACGTTATTACATATAGCTCTCGTTCATTTATTTTAACTGCTGCACAGGATTCTGTTGTATGTGCATTACATATGTATCCAACTTGACCAATGAACATTGGACTTGTTTCTACCCTTTGTGGCTTTGTGATTCTGGCTTTGGTTGAACAGGGATTTTTAATTCTAATTTAGTTAAATGTATCAATCTTTTATGGCTCATGCTTTTTGTGCTTATTGAAGAAATCTTTTTCAACTCAAGTTCATAAAGATGTCCTCCTCTAAGTTTTTCTAAAAATTATAGTTTCTTTCACCACATGCCTCTATGCTTCCTCTTCCATATCCGTAACCTTCCCCGACCTGGAGCCTTGGGCTGCAGTCTAGAAATAGGTCTAGTTCCTGGGCCAGAAGTGGTTTTGGTTTAGTTCCTGGTCAAAGGCAGTGTCCTCCTCGCTCACTGGTCTCACAACTTTCTAAAGACTGTGCCTCCAGATGAAAGCAAATCTATAGCTGCTCAGTCTCACTGTTCTGAACTAGAAAGCTACTCCAGGCTCTGCCATGGAACGCTAGATGCCTCTGATCCCATCTGCTTGGGGCGGCTCTGCAGCTGCCTCTGCCCAGTCAGATCCTGGGCACACACCTCTGATGCAGCCCCTCCTTCACGTTATGCGTCTCTCTTGCTTGGATCTATAGAGATATGTGTCTTGCTTTGAAGGCTTGCTGTTTCTTTTTGCTTTCTCTTTTGTATATATTCTTTACTATTTCTCTGTGTTTGGAGAAGAAATGGCACATCAAGGCATAAACCTATTGAACAGTGACTCCTTAATTCTCCTTATAACAGATTTGAGGAAAGAGTAGCAGTTAACTGCACAGTGAGGGATGTTGAAAGGAAATTGTAGATGATAGGAAGGGTAGGTGGCATGCACAGAGACCAGAATGAGATGGAGGGTTTTGGAAATGGGGGGCAGTTTGGTATGACAGTGACAGAGATGACACGTGGGACCCCAGGACAGGGACAGCAGGATCTGCCAGCCCAATAGTCACCCCTAAAATCACACAAAACACCTAAAGCACTGAACACTGAAGAAGAGAGAAATATGAAAAAAGAAAATAGTACTACTCTACAGAAAACATTACAGATTTAAAAACCTGTTCACATCAATTCAATGAAGAACAGAGTGCTGGTATTGTATGTATGTCTGCTCTAGAAACAAGAAATCTGAGGTTCCAGGAATTTAAGTGATGTGCTAGAACTGAAACTCAAATCCTCTTCTGTCCCATCCCTTGTTCTTTCCAGCAACCACAATTCAGAGCACATACATACGGCAAAAAGCCTGCCAACCCTGAATGCATCTCAGCCAAAGCAATACAGTCAGAAACAATTTGAATAGAAACAAATTTCTTTGACACTCCTTGATTCTACTTTCAGGTTCTTCTCCTACTTGTCTCTCATTCTGGACTCTGAACCTAAATTCATAAATAGTCCGTTATACTTGCTAACCCTCTGATACAAAAGACTGATAAGGTTCAATATTCTAGCTACTACCCCAAATTTGCATTTTTACTGGAACTAAGGAAGTAACTTCCAACTGTACAGGTTCTGAGTAATACTAGCCTACCGAGGATCTGCATTTGAGGCCAAACTCCTTACCAGTGTTCCCTAAATCACATGACTTAGACATCTTTATGCTCCTACATATAAGAACATGTGAGGTTTTGAACTCAATTACAAGTGTCTCAAGAAGTCAGTATCTCCCTGTTAACAAAACTACTTAAAGTTTTATATCTAGTTCTACCGTGATCACTCAATTACTCAACAAATATTCCAATTTAATAGGCTAATAATGACAATTATAAAGTGAAAATATTATTTAAGGATGCATGCTAGAAAACGTCACCTTGATCAAATCACAGTTCTTTCTGATATTCAATCACACTACAACTTGCTTACAAAAACAGAATAATGAAGAAGACTAAAATGCACCAGTTATTTCAAGTGACAAAGAGTAAATTTGACCTACTTCTGCTGAATTTGTACTTTATTGTTCTTTCTATTCTCTTGTAATAACCCAAGCTCTATTTAAGTAATTACATGTTCTTTCCTTTCTCAAAGGAGAACTTAAATAACCTAGTTCCCCACACTCTTACCATCGCTAACCCATCCCTAAAAACTGCTTTCTATAATTCTTACATCCCTGGGCAAGAGGAGGGAGAAGCACTTAGAAACCTCATTTAGTAAGATGCTCCATCTTTTTATTTTTTAAAAAAGATTATTTATTTATTTATTTAATTTATAGAAAGAACACAATTGGGGGGAGGGGCAGAGGGAGAGGGAGAGAGAGAATCTCAAGCAGGCTCCACGCTGAGCACAGAGCCCGACGCAGGGCTTGATCTCACAACCCTGAGATCATGACCTGAGCCGAAATCAAGAGTCGGATGCTCAACCAGTTGAGCCACCCAGTCGCCCCGATGTTCTATCTTCTTAAGTCATAAAAGAACAATCTGAAACCTTCCACTTAAAATATGTCTTCTTTCTAATTTCCAATCCATAGTGTAGAGAGAAATGGGGCTTCATTTGAACTCTAAGTCATGATCAGTCCTCCAAATTCTTAAAGAATAATAAATACTGTATTTCTCTGTAGTGATAGAAAAATCCAGTTCCTTTAAGCAAATCTGTAATCACTGCTGCTATATTTCTTTGATATTTAACAAACAATGACTGAACCAAGACCAAATCGGAGTTTAGCAAATGTGTGCTCATCACATAAATCATACTTGTTGCAAGTTGTTAAGAGCATACCATGGACTTTGAAAATGCTTCACCTAAATAACTTTGAGTGGGGAATGGAAGGTGTAAAAGTGGTGAACTGTGTCCCTTTTTCTCCCAGGTTTTCAGGGTGTGGGATGTACAGACTCTTTCGCTATTACAAGTCTTCCATGACAGCCATGGAGGACCAGGAGACATGCAGATTTATTCTATGGTTTACGATTCCAATCATGGCATGCTTATTACAGGTAAGTGTACCCAATTAATGGCAGACAAAACTCATATCTTAACTTTTAGCCTTTTTCTTATTATGTTCAATTAGCCAACATACAGTAAATCATTCATTTTTGATGTAGTGTTCAGCGATTCATTAGTTACGTATAACATCCAGTGCTCATCCCAACATGTGCCCTCCTTAATACTCATCACCCGGCTACTTCATCCCCCACCCCCTCCATTCTGTAACCCTCAGTTTGTTTCCTGGAGTCCAGACTCTCTCATGGTGTGTCTCCCTCTCTGATTTTTTCCCATTCAGTTTTCCCTCCCTTCCCCTGTGGTCCTCTGCACTATTCCTTATGTTCCATATATGAGTGAAACCATATGATAATTGTCTTTCTCTGCTTGACTTACTTCACTTAGCATAATCTCCTCCAGTTCCAACCATGTCGATGCAAATGGTGGGTATTCATCCTTTCTGATGGCTGAGTAACATTCCATTGTATATATAAACCACATCTTCTTTCTCCATTCATCAGTTGAAGGGCATCTCAGCTCCTTCCACAGTTTGGCTATTGTGGACATTGCTGCTGTGAACATTGGGGTGCATGTGTCCCTTCTTTTCATTACATCTATATCTCTAGGGTAAATACCTAGTAGTGAAATTGCTGGGTCATAGGGTAGCTCTATTTTTAATGTCTTGAGGAACCTCCATACTGTTTTCCAGAGTGGACTTTTAGCCTTTTTTTAACTAGCACTTGAGCACTAACTAGACGAAAAACAGAAGTAGAAGGGGAATGTGTTAACTGTGATTTATCAGAGTAGATATTTAGTTCAGTTCCATTCCTTCCTGTCTTTCCATGGCCAGGTCGATAAAATATGTAACTGCACTTCCTTGAAAAAAACAGGTCAGTGCTCTAAGTTCTTGAGCCTAGAAAGATAGCCTTACCCCTCCCCACCCCGCACCCCTCCACTTCCCCACCCCCTGCTCACATGCTAGATCTCTCTCTCTCTCTCTAATAAAACAACAACAACAACAAAAACCCACCAGGTTAAAGGTAGAGCTGGGATTCAATCCCAAAGCATCTGGCTTCTGAAACCACATTCTTTCTCTGTAACTGCATTGTTTCCACAGCAGTAGTATAACTCACTGAAAACATAGAGGATTACCACAGGTTCACAAGCATATCTAGCTTTGTTGGTGTCAGTTCTGAATAAAGCTGAATAAAGCAAGAAGTGGCATGTGATGTGTTGCTGCATAAAAGGCAAAGCCAGTTCCTTTTTGACTCCTGGGAGCTGGAATATGAACCATCTTCGAGTGACTACACCAGCATCAATGCCCCCGTTCCTCAGAGAGGCAGTTTGGCCCCATGCATTCTGGTACTGAGACAGAAGGTGCTGACCTTCCCACCTGCCGTTGCTTCTACACAATAAAGTGGAGAGAGAATAGTGTCCTAAATGACAGATCCGTAGTGCTGATGCCAACAGATGTGTTGCCTCCTTTACTTGTTGCCTCTTAAAAACACGCTTCCTGAAGACACAAAACATTCTGCTAGGCATTTAGGTTAAACACTGTTCACATGCATGCCTTCAGGCTTTAGAAGAAAAATGAACAACATTAACAATACTTCTTCCTTCTGGAACCCCAACCCAAAATGCATTTCCTAAGCATTTTCCCACTGACCACCTGTTCTGAGTTCCTGTGGGATTAATTAGGCAGGGAAATAGTTGGTGCTATCTCAGCTGGTGGAGAATATAATTATTTTTAACTCTGGGTTTTTTGTGTTTTTTTTTTCTGGATTTGGAGTGAACTAGCACTTCATGTTTGATAAGACGATTTTACATCTTGTAAAACAGAACTTAATTCTAAGTGTAAGCACTCCTCTTCTATATTAGCTCCTCCAAAAATAACATGCTAATAACTGCAAGCGTATTTTCTCCTAGTACCCCCACTTGCATGTTTGATTAGTGGGCTCAGCATTTACAACCCATTTATCACCAGAGTAACTAAGGACTCAAGTATCAAGACAAAAGAAGAAGAGGAAAAGGAGGAGGAGGAAAATCAAGATTGCTTCCCAATTTTGTGTAATTCTGATAGTACTTTGCTTACAAAAATATACAGCTCTGTGTATCGCTTACATTGACAGCAACCATCAATTTGACATCAGAATTACATGAAGCTTATCTCCCAGACTTTACTTCATGCTTTGATTCCAAAGAAGCCACCATAGTAATCTTCTAAACCCTGATGACAGCAGCATCACATTCTGGAAATGTTTTGTAGAATATACTGTTGTTACTGTCACCGTTGTTCATATTATTCCTCTATTATGACAACTCGTTTTTGTAAAGTTCTTTTACAAAGTGCTTTCACGCACTTTATTTCATTTGACCTGCACAACCACCACAGGAGGTAGGAATTATTACTTATCCTATTTCATAAATGACACACTAAATATTAAACAGTTCAACTGACTAGGAGGAAAACACCAGGTTTGGGGCGCCTGGGTGGCTCAGTCAGTTAAACATCCAACTCTGATTTTGGCTCAAGTCATGATCTCAGGGTCATGAGATCAAGCCCCAGGTTGAGCTCTGTGTGCAGTGCGGAGTCTATTTTAATTCTCTCCCCCTCTGCCCCTCCCCACCCCCCACCCCTCCACTTCCCCACACCCTGCTCACATGCTTGATCTCTCTCTCTCTCTCTCTAATAAAACAACAACAACAGCAAAAACCCACCAGGTTAAAAGTAGAGCTGGGATTCAATCCCAAAGCATCTGGCTTCTGAAACCACATTCTTTCTCTGTAACTGCATTGTTTCCACAGCAGTAGTATAACTCACTGAAAACATAGAGGATTACCACAGGTTCACAAGCATATCTAGCTTTGTTGGTGTCAGTTCTGAATAAAGCTAGTCACAATATAATGTTAAAGGATCTACCAGGAAGTTCCAAGTGTTGGCTATCTGGCTACCATATTCCTGTCATATTTCTATATTAGATTATTTGAACAGAGAAACTTTTTTTTAATTTTATTATGTTATGTTAGTCATCATACATTACCTCATTAGTTTTTGATGTAGTGTTCCATGATTCATTGTTTGCATATAACACCCAGTGCTCCATTCAATATATGCCCTCCTTAATACCCATCACTGAGCTAACCCATCCCCCCACCCCCCTCCCCTCTAAAACCCTCAGTTTGTTTCTCAGAGTCCATAGTCTCTCATGGTTTGTCTCCCCCTCCAATTCCCTCCTTTCATTTTTCCCTTCCTACTATCTTCTTTTTTTTTTTTTTAACATATAATGTATTATTTGTTTCAGAGATACAGGTCTGTCATTCATCAGTCTTAACACAATTCACAGTGCTCACCATAGCACGTACCCTCCCCAATGTGCATCACCCAGCCACCCTATCCCTCCACCCCCCTTCACTCCAGCAACCCTCAGTTTGTTTCCTATGATTAAGAGTCTCTTATGGTTTGTCTCCCTCTCTGGTTTCATCTTGTTTCATTTTTTCCTCCCTTCCCCTATGATCCTCTGTCTTGTTTCTCAAATTCCTCATATCAGTGAGATCATATGATACTTGTCTTTCTCTGATTGACTTATTTCACTTAGCATAATACCCTCTAGTTCCATCCACATCATTGCAAATGGCAAGATTTCATTTTTGATGGCTGCATAATATTCCATTATATATATATATATATATATATATATATATATATATACACCACATCTTCTTTATCCATTCATTTGTTGAGGGACATCTTGGCTCTTTCCATAGTTTGGCTATTGTGGACATTGCTGCTATAAACATTGGGGTGCACGTATCCCTTCGGATCATTACATTTGTATCTTTGGGGTAAATACCCAGTAGTGCAATTCCTGGGTCATAGGGTAGCTCTATTTTCAACTTTTTGAGGAACCTCCATACTGTTTTCCAGAGTGGCTGCACCAGTTTGCATTCCCACCAACAGTGTAGGAGGTGAACTGAGAAATATTACCAGAAAAACCTTTTAAGTCCTTCTTTACACAAGAACAGATTTTATCTTAAAATTTAAGCAGCTTAGGAAAGGGCTTCATTAAATCCTGGGGCACCATTTCCTAACAGGTGAGATTGGAAAGTCGTGAGAAACTCAATACAAAGTGTTGACCTTTGATAATTTAATCTCCAAAACAATAAGAGAAGCTTCATTTTGTTTGATCTTTGAAATGCTTTGAGATTCTTATTTGTATTTCTAGACATTACACCAAAACAGAATACGTAGTTAATCTTGACAGTTAAATCACATTTGCCATTTGTAGTATCCCTGTAAAACCAAACCAGCACCCTTAGGAAAATGCAAATAAGGTATACCTGCTCTCCAACTACTTCCCCAAGTTGATTTGGAAATTAATCTTATTTAATATTGATGTTGCAAGCACTGGCTTGTAACCGTTCTCATTCATTACATTTAATAAGACCATGTATACAGAGGGCTTTATCATTTGTTGGTCGGAAAAGGCTCTCTAACAATAAATTCCAATCACTAAATGGAAGCTTACCTTCAGCAGAAAGCTGCCCATCACCGTGATTACTATACACCAGATGGAGAGGCATGGGGCAGGCAAGAATGAAAAATGTAGACAATAAAAAAACAGAAAAATAGGGATCACTGAAAAGAGAATATCAATGAATCCAAATAGCTTGTACTTGAAAATTAATGACGCCCTCAATGAATGCTTTTCTCTTGCTGTATAACATTTGCTTTACTTGTCAAAAATGTTTTAGAGAAAATAAGCATATCTTCACCACATCAGATATCCTAGGAATTGATATTACTAATCTCACTGATGGGTTGTTTCCAAACACAACCAACTGGGTAAAGTCCTTTGTGATTCAAAACTTCTAATGTTGGGTATTTGTGAGATTCTTATTTCTGTTCCAGGATCTAGTGTCATGGACATGTACCCTCTGACCAGAATGGTACAAGATACAAAACAGATTCCTCACACTCATGAACGAGAAATCAATGTCATGCTTTACAACAGATATTTTCACCAAGTACTTACTATCTGTTCTGAATCTATCATTAAGGTAAGTATATATTGGCTCTTCAGAAAGAAAAAGGCAAAATAGAATAATCTCTTTTTACAGGTAAGTCTTTGAGTGATTAAGTAAATGTAGTGGCATGTGTGATGAGACTTGACAGTAGAGCTATTTTTAAGCACTCATGAACCCATGAAAAACAAGTATTTTAAGCCAGGTCAGACTGCTTACTGTTAAGCTGCATCCTCAATTAAATAAATAAAGCTAGTTTTATTATCAGAATAGGAACTTTAAAGGAAATATACCAAGGAAAGAGTACTAAGATGGATGGATGGATGGATGGATGGATGGATGGATAGATAGATAGATAGATAGATAGATAGATAGATAGATGATATATATATAGATAGATAGATAGATAGATAGATACATACATACATACATACATACATACATACATACATACATACATATATACATTTTTAAATCCAAGCTATGGGCAGAGGATATGGTAAGAAGGAAGGGAGAGGAATTTATAAGGTTTACTATAACCCCTATAGGTGCAGGATATGTGCCAAGTGCCTTAAATCCATGATCTTATTTAATCTTCACACCGGTTCCATGTGGACAGATAAAGGGTTCCATTTTAAAGATGAGGAAGCTAGGACCCATGGCGTTCAAGCAACTTGCCCCAGATCACATAACTAGTAAGCATAGCTGGGATGTGTACCCAGGTTGGTCTATTCCTCTGCATTCCACTGCCTTGACACTACCATGCTCCCCAGAGGCCAGGGTATGCAGCCATCCTAAGTGCATCATCTAGCAGTGATGGCTGGCAGGGTTTGCTTCAGAGGGCCATCCTTTTATTTCATGCATGCTCTCCAAAAGGAGACATCTGGAGCAGTAGAGAGCATCCTCTGGAGACCCTTTAAGTCCCCTCTCAATCTCTGACTTTCTATGTTCATCTGCTGGAGATTTTCTCAGGCCAAAATCTCAGGAGTTCAGTTAATGATCACCTACTTCTTATAATGCCCACAGAATAAGTAGAGGAAAACTAAAACTAAAACCTACTCCGTTTTCACGAACTACGGACTTCTAGGGGGGAAATGGCTTCCCTGTAAGGGGAGAAGGGGGCAAGGAATGCATCTAGGTGCATTTTCATACCTGATTGATTGGTTGAAGAGGGAGCATACTTCAGGCCAGAACATGGGTGACCTCTGAGACCCGTTCATGCCGTGGCACGCATTTCTCTTCTCCTTTAAGGACCTCGTCTGTACTGGGGGCACTCAGAGGTTGAGAATGTGGGCTCTCAGTCCAGACTGGCCTCATTCAGGTCAGTCAGTGGCCCTTGGTCGGCCTCTAGACGATTCCACAAGTCCCCTCTGGTCCTGTTCTCCCTCCTTGATTCTAGCTATGATGGCTGTCTTCAGCTCCCTGGAGGGACAATGAGCCTTCCCATCTCTGGCCCTTTGCTCATGCTGCCTCTGCCCCACAGACCTTGAGGGCGACCGTCTGTCCTGCCAGTGCAGTTTCATCCCCCCTGACAGTCTAGTTTACATGTGAACATGGCAGATCCATTAAGAAGGAGAGATTTAGACTGAAAGGCTGAAGGTCTAGAGCTTCAAATGTGTTTCCAAAGAGAAAGAATGTTGTGTCTTGACATATTTCTGGATTTTCTGATTACACCCAACCTGATTACACAGACAGCCTTCTTTGAAATCCCTCTCTCCCTCCCTCTAAGAGTGAGGCCCGTGTCCCTAATCAGAACACTTCTTGGAAAGGTCAATGAGCTCCTTCCTCAGGGTTCTCTTATTCTGTCCTGTGACTCCTGGCTGATTTGGATGAGTGCCAACAGGGAATAAACCCACTTTGATTTTTTTGTCAGCTGTACTTGTAATGGTTACATCGCTATCTGGCTGCTAATCTGGTTTTGTGCTCACAGTAGTAAAATTGCTACTTCCTCCACAGCCAAGGCTGCCGGGAACAGTAGTAAAATTGCTACTTCCTCCACAGCCAAGGCTGCCGGGAACAGTCACTGTTCTGTATACCTATGCCTAGGTATACAGAAGACACGCTCCAGGATCCCACAAGAACTACTAGGCGGCACTGCATCTGTTAGAACGTTCTTTGATCAAACCAACATTCAGGGCAGGATGTTGGAAAAGATTTTAGAAAGGCAGAGTACCAATTTTGAGGATGTTTTGAATATTACAAAATTTTTGTAAAAGCTGAAAGGTATATGGATGATTTGATTTTTTTGTTCTTTCCTACAGGTTTGGGAACTCGAGACTGGCCTCCAAATATACCAGATTTTAGACCCTCATGGCTTCAGTGTTGAACTGACTTCTGCAGCTATTGATGAAACTGGATTTCTTTTTGCCACAGGAGCATATAATGGTCAGATTCATATCCAGAATAGGGCCTCCCTGCTTTAGTGCCCTGAGAATTTGTGCTAGGAACTCATCCATTGTGTGGGCTAGAGAGAGAGCATGAAGCAGGCTGGAATGTGTCAGCATGCAGGACAGACTGCTCTGCCTGACTGAACATCAGCAGACTCTTCTGTAATGGGCATCAAAGTCCTGGTATCAATACCTCACATCACATTTATATTATTGCTTTAACGTTTGCAAAAGTCTTTCACGTGTATCTCATTCTATCTTTGGCAGGACTTGTGTTGTACTGACTCCTTTTGTCCTTTTACTTTTGGGTACCATCAGCTAAGAGGTGGACATTTAGATTTAGTACTTGCCAATAATATTTTTACCGACAGTAGATTTGGGGACCAGACAAAAATCCAGCCAGCTCTGTTATACAACACCCAGAATTCTATATTGGACTTGTTTATGAGTCTCAGCTCCTTGGGGACATGTGCCATGTCAAACTTGAGAAGATGTCAAGCTTAGGTGGTGTTATGTTGCTTGCTGCTCCTTATGCTATGGAACACTGTGTAGAACTTTCTAGAACTAAGCATTCCAGCCTGCCTCACCTTTCACCTCACCTTGCTCTGACTTCCCACGAAAGAACTACTTTATCTAGACAGTATGACTGACTTGTATGCACTACTCATAGTTTATTTATTCTAGAGATATATTTACTAAAGAAATTCTTGCTTGGAAGCCAGTTGGTGGGATGAGTGAACATCCTGATGTGAAAGTCTGATTTTTCACCGTGTGACAGATAACGTCCACATGAAATGAAATCATGAATGCTAAGTTGATGGGGTGTGAATAAATGCAACTGCTCTGCATGTGGGACAATTCTTAAGAAAACAGTCTTAACTGCTCTAGAAGCACTCTCTACACACATATGAAAATCAGTTATAATAGAACTTCTGAGCAGTGGACACAACTGTCATCAGGCATAAGCGTCAGCAATTCATACAGATGACTAAGATAGTATTGTTTTCATGCAAGCAAGTCCATTTCATTGTTAGTGCTAGGGTCTAGAATTTCTTTAAACATGGACAGTTTGTTCTCCTCAGAGGTCACTGACAAAGATGCTGCAACATCCTAGGACACCCTGGAAAGTAGGATTCTCTGACTCTCAGAGCAGCTCTGCTCACAAGCCAGCAGTTCCCCTCATTCCCACCCACCCACCCACCACCTAAGCCAAGCAAAACTTCTCCCTACCCTCTGCCCCATTAAATTTGGCTGCTAAAGTCTCAAGGTAGCAGGAAATCTGGGCTGTGACACTGTGGTCCACATATGCAGGACTGAATGAGAGCATTCCTTCTTTTCATTGTTTGTATGACTATGTTCCTCCACAACCATAAAGTGCTTGAGGGCAGGAACCGTGCCTGTTCGCTTTGCATTCGCAGCTCCTTGCATAGTGCTGAGTATATAGGGAGAATTTAGTTAGTGTTTAATGATGTTGTGAACAAACAAATGGTAGGAGTTGTGAGTATTGCTGAAAGAGAGAACCTGGCAGAAGGAAATAAAAACAACACAGTGAGAACATTATGGATGTCCAACAGGAATAGAGCTGCGGGATGTGAAGTAGGGGAGGGGGTGGGATTAGGGTCAAGCAAAGGGAAGAAAGTGCTGTGAGGAGCAGTCCACTAGATACTAAACCACTAGAAATGCCCATGTGAAGAGAATTCCTACACAGAGTGATGATCTAGAAATAGCCATTCAACAACCACACTGTTTATCACACCTCCTGGCCCCTTGATCAAGCTCCCCTAAATCAAATGACCCAAGTTAATTGTAAAGAAAGTATGATTTCAAATGTAAGAAGAAACTCAATGCCTTTGTTGCATTTTCTTCCCATGTAACCGATAAAACAACTCAAAGCTTGATAGATTCCTACCTGCTGGAATTCTTTTAAATGTTTTATTACCCAATAAAAGCAAAAGTCTTCGAACACATCAGCACCTTAGGAAATGTGATGTCATTGGATTGATCTTTTACTATGAATGACAATTGTGGCATGATACTAATGAATGGAAAAATATCGGGGAGTATTTAGCAAACTGGAGGGTTTGGGAGAATAAGGGCAGAAAAGAGCCACTTCAGCCAGAAAGCTCAGCTAGGAGAGTCTGAGTGTTTCAAGAAAACTGTCACAAATTTCAAGACCTTGCCTAGTTGTGTTAATTTTTATCAGCCTGTGACAAACAAAGGCATACAGAAATATATTTTGTGCACAGCAGGGCTGAGATTCACTCGTCAGTCTTAGTAGAAAATAAATATAGGATAAATTGTTGGCAGAACGCTTTCAATTAGATCAATTTTGTCTGAGATAAAAGCCAAGCTTTCTATAAGTTATTTGTATCTACATAGTCTTCTTCCTGTGTGCTTAGGAACAATTAAAATCTGGGATTTCGGCAGTGGGCAGGAGATGAAAGTGTTGCCGGAAGGGAAAGACTGGAAGGAGGAAGAACATTGGCTTCGGCGCCTGATTTTCCTGAAAGCCCAGGAAAAACACCAGCATTTGGTCCTCACCTTGGAGCGCAATGGGAAAATCAAGATGGTCCAGGTGTGTGATCCCAGTTTTATATTTGTACTCTATGTGCTCTTTTTGGGAAAATCGGCGGAGTTATTGGATGAGCCCCATTTCATTCTTCTCCTGCCAGTCAGCTGGGAATAGCATTTCTCCACCAGTCTTCCTAAGAGGTTCTTAATTAAGAGCATCCTTGCCCAGGTCCAAGCCAAGAGCAAAAAAGAATGGCTACTCAGGGACAGCATCTCACCCACCCAGGGTTTGCTGAAGGATTAGTCAGGAACCTCTGGAGCAGCTATCAGCAAGGTGAAACTTACCCACAGCTGCCACCTCTGACATTGTTTATATCCTCATCTGGGGATAATTCACTGACAGAGCTGCTCCCCAGCAGGCTCTGTGAAAGGGAGCAGTGATTCCTCTCTGTCCTGAGAACCCATAATGCATTCAGGGACGCTCAAGTCACTTTTTCAGTTTGTCACCAAAATTGCTTTGTTTACTTTAAGGTTAATGATGCAATCTGCTCAGGGCCATTTCGGGAGGATTGAGGTAGTCTAATTTATTTTTTCTGTGAGTCTATTACCACTGAAGAATGCTAATGCCTACTTCATATTTAATGAAGGCTAGATCATTTATCCTGGTTACTGAGTGGATCTCTCTCTGCCTAGAACTCAAGGACTCTTTGACTTTATTTTCCCCTTCTGAAAGCTAAGATCAGAAAAAAAAATCTTAAATTAGTTCAGCAATCATGAAATTTCAGCA
Organism: Phoca vitulina; assembly: GCF_004348235.1. Taxonomy (NCBI): domain Eukaryota; kingdom Metazoa; phylum Chordata; class Mammalia; order Carnivora; family Phocidae; genus Phoca; species Phoca vitulina. Next base: position 5,111,971 of record NW_022589757.1, on the reverse strand, counting down.
TTATTAAGGTGACTGATGGCTCTACTGCTGGAAAAAAGGAGTGAAAAACATCCCTGATTCAATATATTCTTCCCACGTTGTCTGAGCAATTCAAATAGCAGCATAGGAAGGAATTTCTTAGTAATACACTCTACAACACAACAATGGATTGATTTCCCTTCTTTAAGGTAGTGCAGTTGACCATCAGTATGCTTTTCCTAACAGACGATGTCAATAACAAACACTCCTTTTTTAAGGATTGCAAAAAACCAGCCTCGTGCTGTTCCCACATCAAAATTGGTTTTGGTTTTACTGCAGCATTTGTCACTTTGATTATTCTGGTTCTCCATGTCTCCAAAATCTATAGACTGAGCTTGATGAAGATTGAAAATCTCTCTTATTTGCACTTGTATTCTTGCTGTGCCCTGAGCAGGTGCTCATCAAGGATTGAGAAAATGAAGAAATACAGGAAACGTTTTATAAAAATACAATAGTAAATGTTTGGGAAGGTTTGGGGGGGTTAAAATATTTTACTTATTTATTTGAGAGAGAGCGAGCTAGAGAGAGAGAGAGAGAGAGCACAGAGGGAGAGGGAAAAGCAGGCTTCCTGCTGAGCAGGGAGCCCAACGTGGGGCTCGATCCCAAGACCCTGACATCATGATCTGAGCCGAAGGCAGATGCTTACCTGACTGAGTCACCCAGGTGCCCCAATGTTTGGGAAATTTTAGGGAATTTTTATTAATGTTGGAGGGAAGAGCTTTATAATAAGCATAATGTCGAAAGCACACTTATAATTTATGGTTAATGCCTTATTACTATTACTTAGTGTTATTTGCCTATTAAAAATAAGATATGGTTTGATTTACATACTTATTTTCTAGAATGACCTTGAACAACATCGGTTTGAACTGTGTGGGTCCACGTACATGCAGATTTTTTACAGCACAGTATAGTACTATACTATACAGTGCAGTACTATAAATGTATTTTCTCTTCCTGATGATTTTCTTAATAACACTTTCTTTTCTCTGGCCTACTTTATTGTAAGAATACAGCTTATAATACATAAGACATACAAAATATGTGTTAATCATCTATTTATGTTATCAGTAAGGCTTCCAGTCAACAGTAGGATATTAATAGTTAAGTTTGGTGGGAGTCAAAAGTTGTATGTGGATTTTCAACTGAGTAAGGCTCATCACTCCTAACCTGCATGTTGTTCAATGAATGTACTTTCATTCATTCATTTTTTTTTTCAATGAGCATTTAGTAAGTGTGTCTCATGGACCAGAAAGATATCTTCCCTTTCATCATGGAACTTACAGTTTAATATGAAGGATTGATATTGATCTACCTAGTACAAGTGTTACAAATACTTGCACAAAGTGCTACATGAATTTACTGTAGTGGGCAGTGCCTAGCCAAAACGGAGCCAGGGAAGATTTCATTTTCCACTGATTTCCAGTGAAGTTCAACACATTTCAAGAAACACTTTTTGTGCTCCATACGTGCTAGATGTTCTTCCAAGTCCCAAGATTCTATGGAAAATAAGGTATTTAGGAACTTGATTATTCAGACCCACCCTCCACTGAAAACAATGAAAAGTTCTGAATAAAATATTTACTGAATCTCTCAACTAGCATTAAAGAGCTGACAATATTAGTAACTAAATAGCAGACAAAAATTTAGTGAAACTGGAGGATGAGAAAGGTAAATGAAGAACTAAAACACCCTTGCTATTTTTTGTCTCAAGGGCATTTTCCAAAGCAAATGAGATTTCAATTTTGGAGACTAACCTGATTAGGAGGGACAAAAAAGTCAAGGCCCAGGGCCTGCCTAAGGCAAAGAATTTAATACCATGTCCATAATATGCTGGGACCCAAAAGTTACACTATCAGCATAAAGGTAAACCAGAAAGAAAGAAACCAGCCTCCCAAGAGCAAGGCAGGAAAAGCTGCCCTCACACAGAACCAAGCAGGGAAGAAGGGAGAAGAGTAGGAAAACAAAACAAGATGAGACAAAACCCTGTCCCTCAGAACTGTGGCCACAAGTATCTCATATGCATTTACAGGCTAGATTGGCAATGCTTAGGGGTCAAGGAAATCTCAGCTATGAACTTGATTTAAAACTGGTAGTTTTGGCAGGCACCTGGCAGAAACAAGTACAAATCCATTCTGGAGAAAGGCACATTCCCTCAGACCAGAGTCAGGATAATTAAGTGCACAAGAAAACTAGACAAGAAGGTTTGGGCACAGATATAAGTAAATAGAGCAAAACCAGGTCCATATACAACAGAAGTGGCATAGCAGATTTGTGTGGCAAGAATATATTTTTCAATAAAAGGTTTTGGAGCAACTAGACATCCATATGGAAAAGAAATATAATTTTTTTCTCCTATCTAAGACTATTCCTTGTGGATTAATGACTTCAAAATATTAATGGAAAGACAAAACAATACAGGGTTTAGCAGTCAATATAGGACAATGTCTTTATGAACTCAAGAGAAAAAGATATCTTAAATAAGACTCAAAAATCACTATTTAAAAAAAGGATATATTTGGTTACACTAAACTAATAACCTTTCTTCATCAGAAGTCATCATAATTAGAGTTAAAAGACAAAAGTAGAGTTAAAGAAGAGATTTGCAACACATAATAACCAACTGGGTTAGTATCCCGAGTTCTTAGATAAGAAATAAGGTAATTAGTTCAATAGAAAATGAAAAAAGAGAGGCACTTCATAAAACAGCAAACCCAAATGGCCAATAAACATATACAACATTGCTAAACCTCATTAGTAATCAGGGAAATTCAAATTGGAATTACAGTAGATATAATACACCCAATAGACTGGTTTAAAAAAGTAAATCTGATAATACTAAGTTTCAGCAAGGCTGTGAACCAATAGGAGGGTTCATATGCAGCTAACATTAGTATAAATTGGTACCAACTCTCAGCGAATATTTTGGAATCCTTTAGTTATGGGACTTGATTCAGAAGTCAGTATGTCACTTCACAGTCTTGAAGGAACGATGTTGCCAGTGAGCAGCCCAATGCTGGTCTGATTATTTTTCCTCTGTAACTTATGCATTCTCTCTGCAAACTTAGATGTTATCTTTGTCCCAGAGGTTTAAGGGCTTTGCTTAAATGCGTATGTTTTCTCATCAATTCCACAGGAGACTTTTAAATCTGCAGTCCTAGATATTTCTTCCAGCTTAGGAAATGTTTTTGTATTATTATTTGTTTATTAAGTATCTTTTCCGCATCTGTTTCTTTTTCTAATTCAGGAACACATACTATTTGCATATTGGGTCTTCTGACTCTATCCTCTCAATTTCTTATGTTTTTCTTTATGTTTTCTTTTTCTTTTTAGTCATGCTGACTGTTTTGAAATATTTTTCTCTATTTTTAAGCTATTAGTTCAAGTCTCAAAAAGAAATTAATTCTTTTTCAGTTCACCAACCAAATTCTTACATTTGAAGGCCATGTTTTGTTGTTGTTTTGTTTCTGTTTTGAACTTCCTTGAGAACTCTTCAATTTTGCTCAAGTTAACACACTTCCAGCAGTCTAAGTCAAGAATCTGTTCTGCATGTTTTGTCTGTAGTTCTTCTCTCTGGATACTAGCCCCTCTTAGCTACGTTTCTTTTTCTGCTCATTAGGATTTGGCTTCTAGAAAAGCACAAGAGGTGGCAATCCTGAGAGGGTGAGGTGTGCAGTCATGCTTTTGCCGAGGGGTGGTTGTTCAGAGTCCCCACAGCACTCCCCGGTGGAGACCACAGCAGGAAGCCTTCTTGCTTCCCATTCTCTCTCCCAATTTCAGAATATGGAAGGCTCAGGCCAGCTGTTCAGCTACTCCTCAACTCCTTGAGGAACACTAGGTATATGCCATACTTCACATTGCCCCCTGGACCCACCTCCTCCTGGGGATTTGAGCATATTTGCGGAATAATCACCATGTTCAACTCTTACCCTTGGACTCTCTCCCACCCTGGTCCCCAGGCTTTTGTTCAGCCCAAAGGGTGACAATGCCATAATAACTTTCTTTCCCCAAACTCCAACCCTCATCCTCTGCTTGCCTCCAGAAACTGTTCCTGGAGTCAGAGCCGGGAGTGGAGTGCAGGAAAGATGTACCAAGCCACTATCTTCTCAGACTCTCAGCTGCATTAAAGAAACAAATAAGCAAAAACTGCTTCAGTAGTCATATTCTATTACTCGGGGAACTCTGCTAATGTGTAATGAGCTAAGGGGAAGCCCCCATATGATTTTTGTATTTCTTCTTAATGTCTTCAGACCAGTCCTTAATGGCTTGAGCTGTAATGTCTCTCTTGCACTTACATTCTTGGTTTTATTTTCCCAAGTCTCAAAAACATGCTTGGGTCACTGCCTGGTCCTGTCACAAATGTCACTGTATGAACTTCTTCAGGCCTGGTCTTCTGGCCATGTCATGGGAAGGCAGATTATGAACTGACTAGCCTGTCAATGCAACGTCCTGACCACAAGAGAAGGAAATAATAATCGTTTCACAATCTGTTTTAAGGAGACAGAATTACATCTTGCTTGTATAAAAAATTTTTATAAATTTGGGATAAATTTGCCCCCAAACCCTTGTTGATAAAAACCATAGATTGGGGTTTATTGGGGCTCCGTCAGTTGAGCATTGGACTCATGATTTCAGCTCAGGTCATGATGTCAGGGTGGTGAGATCAAGCCCCACAATGGGCTCTGCATTCAGTGGGGAGTCTGCTTGAGATTCTCTCTGCCCCTCCCCCATTGTGAGCACACTCTCTCTAAAATAAAAAAAATCTTTAAAAAAAACATAGATTGGTAAGATATTACTGTTATAACATCATGAACAGAGTGGTGTGGGAGTTCAGAGATTTCGAGTAATTAACCCAAAAATAGCTCACTCACTATATAAGAAATTGAGAGGATAGAGTCAGAAGACCCAATATGCAAATAATATGGGTTCCTGAATTAGAAAAGAAACAGATGTGGAAAAGATACTAACACTTCAAATACTGAATACTGAAGACCCACTTACTTCCCTTTATCTGTCCTTCCATCCATGTAACTTTATATGTTTAGTCCTGTAGCCCTATATGTGAGTCCCTTCAGGCATGAGATCTCCCAGGCGATTAATGTAATACATGTTCATAGAATCATGTGAACTGCTATTTTCCAGGAGCACGAATTCCTGAAGGCCTATCTGCCAATACCAACCTGAGATAAAAAGTTTTATCACTTAGGTGTGAAATGAAAAAAATAGGGCAATTCTTCATAAGGCTAATTTTACTTTTTATATTTAAAGGTTGTATCTTTCCTACTTGTTGGTATTAAACTATAGCCTTTCTTTTCATAAAATATTGATAGCAGAGTTTCCAGTCCCCGTCTCCCCCATGTCCTCTCTTGGTGAAATTAAATGTTAGTAACTCTAAGTCAGTATTCCAAAGTTTTGTTTTTTTTTTTTTTTTAATTTTACTGCTCAATGGTTTCAGAAAGATTGAGAGCCACTGTGTCCATCAGGGAGGCACATGAACTTAACTAAGCTATCATTCAATATGTCAATGTCTGACCCCACTTCCTGGACATTGCTGAACTTCCTTCTGCTCCCAAAGTGGCACAAACTCTAACCAAAGACCCACCTAGCAGGTAGGAGGACCACTGGCCAGTACTTTTAAATTAACATAGATATGAGATAACAGAGACCTTAGATCACCTAGAAACATAATGCTTTTGAAACATGAAAGAACTTTTATCCATCCACTCACTGAAGTCCTCATTTTACAAACAAGGAAAATACGGCCCAAAGGAAGAGAGATACTTTGCCCAGGCTCTTGCTAGAACGGAGACTGGAAATGTGTTGTCTTCATGTCTAGACCAATATTCTCTCCACTTTACCACAGCTGCTCTCAACCTAAAAGATCTGTGCTTTGCTAGCAAAATCACCAACCTTAAAATTTTGACTTTTATTCCCATACAAAAATTAAAACTTCAAAAATTAAGAGCATCTCAACAATAATAACCAGTTAGAAACAGAATGATCACATTATAAGAGCAAACAAAAATATAGCCTAAATAAATTTAACAAAAATATGCAAAAATTTTGTGGAGAAAATTCCTAAAGAACATAAACAATCATCTGAAAATATGGAGAGCTACACCATATTCACAAGATGAGATATCACAAAGATCTCTTTATTATATTCAATAAAAATAAACATGTCTTTAAAAAACAATGAAAAAATAAGTCACACACTGTGGAAAGAAGTAACATACTGTGTCCCAGGTAAACAAGAAAGTATTAGGAAACAGAATTGCTAAATAAATCCCACAAATCCAGAAGAAAAACAGCCCAAGAGGAAAATGGACAAAGACAGGTAAGAAAACCCAAATGACTCACAAACACATGAAAAATGTTCAACTCACTAAATTAGGAAAATGTGACTAATATAATCAATACATTTAAAATTTTACTTTTTAATATCCCATTTTATACCCATCATAAGAAAAAAAATAATAATCAATTTAAACCAAGTGTTGGCAAGAATGTGAAGAAAGGAAAACATCTAATTCTCATGGGGGTGAAAAAGGATAACACTACTTTGAAGAACCACTGGTAGCATCTAGTCAAGTCAATAATTGCATATCTTTACAATTTAATAGTTCTACTCCAGGCATATGCTGTAGAAACCATGACACCTGTCCATAAAAACAAGCAGTGAAAATTGGCAGCAACCTCAACACCCTAGCAGTAGAAGACTGGATAAAGAAATTGTACAATAAATTCTTACAATCCTATAAAGGAGTTAAAAATAAATAACTAGAGTTCCATGTAATAATTTATATAAATCTCCAAAATATAATGTTAAGTGAACAAGAAAGTTAAAGAAGAATTCATGCAGTTTGATAATATTTATAAAAAGGTAAAAAGCCTAAAATCAGGGCACCTGGGTGGCTCAGTCAGTTAAGCATCCGACTGTTGATTATGGCTCAGGTCATGATCTCAGGGTTGTGGGATCGAGCCCCGTGTCAGGCTCTGTGCTGCGCATGGAACCTGCTTGAGATTCTTTCTTTCCCTCCCCTCCGCCCCTCCCCTCCTTAAAAAAAGCCGGACAGCAATATTGTTATATATGTACGATGTACGTGTATATACGTATAACAATATATGATATATGCATATGTAGAATACATGTATAAATTTATGTAGAAATATTAGGATTTTCATAACTAACACCATATTTAGGTTAATAATGGTCTCTGGGAAGGAATAAGAAACAGGAACTATTTTAAAGAGGGCTAGACAGGGCTTAAGATTTGATCATGATAATGATAATTTGATAATGATGTATCCACCACCTTGATACCCAGGTGGTCAGTACATCTTTGTATGTTCTATTTTTCTCTGTATCTTTAAAACAGCTCAAAATAAAATAGCTAATTGAATTTTTTCATGTACTCACTGTATTTCTATTGAAGGGTAAGGAAGAGGATGCGTATCTTGTGGTGATATGGGAGCTGCCCAATGTCATGCCTTTCCTACAAGACGTGAATCACACTGTGCATCTGAGGACATCTCCTAAACATAGGAGCATGCGTATTCCTTTCCCAGATGTTGAGCTAGTAGAGAAAAACTTTTCTCAACATGTTAATGTAAGTTTCATTTCTTGTTTTTTTTTCCTTTTTATTATGGAAAATTATACAGAAGTAGAGAAAATAATGTGTTGAACTTATACATACTAGCACGCAGCTTCAGAGATTGTGTGTGCATGGCCAAACTTACTCCTTTTTATTCCTACCACTTCCCATGACCACCACAAAAGAATTATTTTGAAGCAAATCCCAGATGTTGTGCCATTTCATCCCTAAATATTTCAGTATGTATCCCTACATGATAATGACTCAAAAAAACGGCATGACACCATTATTTTTAAAGATCTTTTCTAAAATAACTTTTAAGAAGTCCTTAATGTCATCACACAGTGTTCAAATTTCCTAGATTGCCTCATATTTTTTTATAGTTTGCAAGGATCCAAAAAAGGTCCATTGGTGCATTTAGTGAAGTCTTAAATCTCTATTAATCTGTAAATATCTTTCCATTTCTCTCTTCTTCCCTTGCTATTTATTTATTGAAGATACTGGAGAGTTGGTGCCATAGTTTTACATTTTCTATATTTTGCTGATTGCATCCTTCTGGTGTAATTTTAGTTCTGTGTGTACTTCCTCTAACCTGGCTTCACTGCATGAGCTTTGGTTTTATTTTAATAAGACTCCATAGATGCTGTCATATACTTCCATCAGGATTCACAAAATGACTGGTTGTCTCTCTTTCAAAAAATAGATAAATTAATTTAAAATCTGTAAGATTTCTTGTGAGACACTTTCTATCTACTCAGTGTGGCTGGAGGTTGTGTTCACACCTGAGGGGTGAAGTGTGTGGCATGTTTCAGGCTGAAGAACAAAGAAATAAGGAAGCTGTCCTCTTTGTTCCCGTAAAAATTTAGGTCAATCGATTTTTTTTGAGACTTTATCCACCTTATTTGCTTACTCTAATATTAGCTCAAGCCATTCTTACTTTTCAGTTTTTACAAAGAGAAGTGGTCAGAAACTAAAGAATGCAAGAAACCACAAATTACAGAGGAAGCAATTTTAAAAAGTCTTGTTTTTCACCCCTGTCATTACTGAAACAAATGTAATTTAAGAGAGAATAGTATAGCTTGTTTCAAAGAATTTGGAAACTATTTTTTTTAAGATTTATATATTTATTTTAGAGAAAGGGAGAGAGAGAGAGAGCAGGAGTGAGGGGAGGGGAAGAGGGAAAGAATCTCAAGCAGATTCCCCACTGAGCGCAGAACCCACATGGGGCTTGATGTCACAACCCTGAGATCATGATCTGAGCCGAAACCAAGAGTCAGTCACTTAACCTCCTGAGCCACGCAGGCGACCCTGGAAACTATTATTTTATCATAGTATGGAGAGAGATTGTAATTCCCTCAAATTTAAATGTTAATTTAGCACTGCAATTCCAAGTCCATTCATAGTTAGTTTAAATCATAAGTAGGTTTCATTGTTTGTTAAAGGATTTGAAATCAAAATATACAGTGACTAGGTCATGATAACATCATCACATAATGTGTGCCAAAGCTGAAAGAACAGAATGCATCTCCTTAAACAGTCATTCTAGTCCATTTCTTCCAACTCCCCACAACTGGAAACACTGGGTTCGGTTCTATGTTCCTTGTTAGGAGCTAATAAAAACAGGACGATGATTAATGCACAGTGAGCCAGATCTGATGAATTTGGCAAGTTATTATATGGGTAATGAATAACGCTTGCTTTGGAAAAAAAAAAGGAAGAACTGCTGTAATAAATTATTGAAGTAATATATGAAAGTGCCTTTTAGGATTATAATAAAAATGTATATTATCTTTGAATTTTGAGCCCTTATGTTTTGTATGTATCATAATGAGCATTTATAGCACTTCTTTTTTGCAACATATTTTAAAGTTACTCTATAGATGGAAAGTCTGCAAAAGTCACTTGGGGGAACAAATTGGGTTGTGCATGGAAATTCTGTTTCTCTAAAACTCTTCCATTTAGGAAGCACTGTTTATTGAATACCTGCTATGCAGCATGCATTGTTCTTAGCCCTGGGAATGCGAAGATTACTGAGGTGTGGTACCTGTTCTACTGCACGATGGCAACCCAGCAGAGAGCTTGGAGGGTTAGGCCAGACGAGGGTCCTAAAACTAGTTGATCATTAGGTCAGAAAGAATTACCAAGACTTAGCTCGGCCCAGATAGGAAGTTTCTAGGGGGAGTCCAGAAGACAAAGTGAATGCCAAGTGAAGGAGATAAAATGAAAAATGTCACAAAGGTGACTGTGGCTGAAGGAAGACAGGGAGTGAGGGAAGATGGAGATGGACAGATTGCTAGGAGTTGGATTGTGCTCACGATGTTAAGGCACTTGAATCTCGTATAAGAAATGGAAAACCAGTGAGGGGCTTCAAATGAGATATGGCATAATCAGATTGGTGTTGTGGGTAGCATCTATGATGCTGCTTCCATGACAGGTTTTTGGTTTTTTTTTAAGATTTTATTTGTGTATTTATTTGACAGTGAAAGAGGAAATAACAAGCAGGGGGAGTGGTAGAGGGAGAAGCAGGCTTCCTACTGAGCAGGGAGCGCGATGTGGGGCTCGAGCCCAGGACCCTGGGACCATGACCCGAGCCGAAGGCAGACGCTTAACGACTGAGCCACCCAGGCGCCCCTCGATGACAGTTTTGAATGGGACAAGATTGCAGGCAGAAGATTCAGGCAGTGATCCACTGTTTTAGTTGAGGGACATAAGGCCATGACAGTGAGGATGGCGGAAGGAGAGGTTTCAAACAATATTTTGGTGGCAAAAGTAGCAGCACTTGGCCTTTGCTAATTAGGGCTTGATGTCATGCAGTTGAGAGAGGAGGATCCTAAGAGAAAGGAGAGCATCAAGGACAGCGTGGAGCTAACTTGAATGATGGACTGGGACGTGGTGCTACCAGTGAGCTATAGAATAGAATGAAATAACGTGCTGGAAGGAGGCAAGAAGTTATACATATTAACTTAGAGATACCTGTAAAAAAATTTCTTAGTTATTAAATATACAACCCTGAAGCTTATGGGAAGGGACTGACTAGATTATTAGGGCATTGAGATTGAGATGATTATTAAAACACAGGGGACAAGATTGCCCAAAAGGAGTTGGAAAAAAGAAAAAGCAAATGGGATAGAGGTAAACCCTCAGTATATTAATATCTAACAGATCGGCAGAGTAAGAGGGGATCAAGTAGGAAACAGAAAAGAGAAGATCACATGGACACAAGCAAAATTAGGAGTCTGGTAAGTAGAGTAAGAAGTTTCAGGAAGGAGAGAGCAATTGAGAGTGACAAGAATTGTAATCATTTTTTAAAATTTGAGTATAGCTGACACACAATGTTGCATTCATTTCAGGTGTACAACTTAGTGATTTCAGAAGTTTATACATTATGTTATGGTCACTGCAAGTGTAGTTAGCGTCTGTCCCGATACATTGCTATCACAGTATCATTGACTCTATTCCTTATGCTGTGCCTTTTATTCCCATGACTTACTCATTCCATAACTAGAAGCCTGTGTCTCCCTCTCCCCATCACCCATTTTGCCCAACCTCTCACTTCCTTCCCCTCTGGCAACCATCAGTTTGTTCTTTGTATTTATAGGTTCAATTCCGCTTTTTGTTTATTTGTTTTTTTAGATTCCACTTCTGAGTGGGATCATATAGTATTTGTCTTTCTCAATCTGACTTAATTTCACTTAGCATAATACCCTCTAGGTCCATGCATGTTTTCTCAAATGGCATGATCCCATCCTTTTTAAAATTTTAATTCCAGTAGAGTTAACATCCAGTGTTATATTAGTTTCAGTTGTACAATATAGTGATTCAACACTTCCCTACATCACCCAGTGCTCCTCACGACAAGTACACTCTTTAATCCCCACCACCTGTTTCATCCATCCCTCCACAACCTCCTCTCCCCAGCAGTTTGTTCTCTATAGTTAAGAGTTTGTTGGGGCGCCTGGGTGGCTCAGTCAGTTAAGCGTCTGCCTTCAGCTCCGGTCATGATCCCGGGATCCTGGGATCGAGCTCCACATCGCGTCCCTACTCGGTGGGGAACCTGCTTCTCCCGCTCCCCCTGATAATGCTGTCTCTCTCTCTATATCAAATAAATACATAAAATCTTTAAAAAAAAAAAAAAGAGTTTCTTTATTGGTTTGTCTCTCTCTCTTTTTTCCTTTGCTCATTCATTTTGTTTCTTAAATTCCACATATGTGTGAAATCATATGGTATTTGTCTTTCTCTGTCTGACATTTCCCTTAGCATAATACTGTGTAGTTCTATCCATGTCATTGTAAATGGCAAGTTTCATGCTTTTTATGGCTGTGTAATATTCCTGTGTATGTTTTGTGTGTGTGTGAGTGTACACCACATCCTTATCCACTTGTCTATTGATGGACACTTAGGTAGCTTTCATATCTTGGCTATTGTAAATAATGCTGCAGTAAACATATGAGATGCATATATCTTTTCAAATTAATGTTTTTGTTTTCTTTGTGTAAATACCCAGTAGTTGGATTATTGGATCATATGGTAGTTCTATTTAAAATTTTTTGAGGAGCCTCCATACTATTTCCCACAGTGGCTACACCACTTTACATTCCTACCAACAATGCACGAAGATCCCTTTTCTCTACATACTCACCAACACTTGTTATTTCTTGTCATTTGATTTTAGCCATTCTAACTGGTGTGGGGTGATATCTCATTGTGGTTTTTGCATTTCCCTGATGATTAGTGATGTTGAGCATCTTTTCATGTGCCTGTTGGCCATCTGTATAACAGACCTTTAATCTTATTTAGATGTCACTCTTCTATGTTCCTATAAAGTCTTGAGTCTGCCTCCAATATAGCACTTTTAAATTGTACAGTACTTTGTCTTAATACTTTCATTATATTATAAGTTTCTCCAGGTCACAGACATTCTATTTGACTTTGTATTTCAGGAGCCTAACAGCAGGTGCCCAACAAATACTTGAAGCAAGACAATTAAAAACTGCCAAATAGCACTAGCAATAGAAAGTGCTTAGGGATGGGGTGCCTGGGTGGCTCACTCAGTTGGGCATCTGCCTTCAGCTTGGGTCATGATCCTGGGTCCTGGGGTTGGGCTCCCTGCTCAGTGGGGAGTCTGCTTCTCCCTCTCCCTACATCTCTGTGCTCTCTCTCTCAAATAAATGAATAGGATCAAGGAAGAAAGGAAGAAAGGAAGAAAGGAAGAAAGAAAGAAAGAAAGAAAGAAAGAAAGAAAGAAAGGAAGGAAGAAAGGAAGGAAGAAAGGA